>NW_025727460.1:0-39525 GCF_021461385.2 Schistocerca piceifrons | reverse complement strand
GTCCAAGGGATACAGTGAACCTGAAGTGAAGCATCGGAATCTATTACTAGTGTCACAGGAATGGTTCAAAGCATAGTCAGTAAGAAGAGTCAGTCTTCTTGTACTTAAGTCGGCATTGTGCCTTTTGTATTTAATTCCGATGCAATTTCTGTGTTTCATCGTCAATAAGAAGTTCCAAGGGATACAGTAAACCTGGAGTAATGCATCAGAATCTGTAACTAGTGTCACAGGAATGGTTCAAAACATAGACAGTAAGAAGAGTCAGTCTTCTTGTACTTAAGTCGGCATTGTGCCTTTTCTATTTAATTCCGATGCAATTTCTCTGTTTCATCGTCAATAAGAAGGTCCAAGGGATACAGTAAACCTGGAGTGAAGAATCGGAATCTATAATTAGTTTCACAGGAATGGTTCAAATCATAGACAGTAAGAAGAGTAAGTCTTCTTGTACTTGAGTCATCATTGTGCATTTTGTATTTAATCCCATGCAATTTCTGTGTTTCATCATCAATAAGAAGGGCAGAGGGATACAGTAAACCTGAAGTAAAGCATTGGAATCTATAACTAGTGTCACAGGAATGGTTCAAAACATAGACAGTAGGATGAATCAGTCTTCTTGTACTTAAGTCGGCATTGTGCCTTTTCTATTTAATTCCGATGCAATTTCTGGGTTTCATCGTCAATAAGAAGGTCCAAGGGATACGGTGAATCTAAAGTGAAGCATCGGAATCTGTAACTAGTGTCACAGGAATGGTTCAAAGCATAGTCAGTAAGAAGAGCCAGTCTTCTTGTACTTAAGACGGCATTGTGCATTTTGTATTTAATTCCGATGCAATTTCTGTGTTTCATCGTCACTAAGAAGGTCAGTGGATACAGTAATCCTCAAGTTAAGCATCGGAATCTATAACTAGTGTCACATGAATGGTTCAAAACATAGTCAGTAAGAAGAGTCAGTCTTCCTGTAGTGAAGTCGGTATTGTGCCTTTTCTATTTAATTCCTATGCAATTTCTGTGTTTCATCGTCAATAAGAAGGTCAGAGGGATACAGTAAACCTAAAGTGAAGCATCGGAATCTATAACTAGTGTCACACGAATGGTTCAAAGCATAGACAGTTACAAGAGTCATTCTTCTTGTACTGAAGTCGGCATTGTGCCTTTTGTATTTAATTCCGATGCAATTTCTGTGTTTCATCGTCAATAAGAAGGTCCAAGGGATACAGTAAACCTGAAATGAAACATCGGAATCTATAACTAGTATCACAGGAATATTTCAAAACATAGACAGTAGGAAAACTCAGTCTACATGTACTTAAGTTGGCATTGTGCCTTTTGTTTTCAATTCCGATGCAATTTCTGTGTTTCACAGTCAATAAGAAGGTCCAAGGGAAACAGTAAACCTGGAGTGAAGCATCGGAATCTATAACTAGTGTCACAGGAATGGTTCAAAACTTAGAGATTTGGAAGATTCAGTCTTCTTGTACTTAAGTCGGAATTGTGGCTTTTGTGTTTCATTCCGATGCAATTTCTGTGTTTCATCGTCCATATGAAGGTCCGAGGGTTACAGTAAACGTCAATTGAAGCATCGGATTAAAAAACTAGTGACACAGGAATGTTTCAAAACATAGTCAGTAAGAAGAGTCAGTCTTCTTGTACTTAAGTCATCATTGTGCCTGATGCAATTTCTGTGATTCATTGTTAATAAGAGTGTCCAAGGGATACAGTAAACCTAGAGTGAAGCATCGGAATCTATAACTAGTGTCACAGGAATAGTTCAAAACATAGAGAGTTGAAAGAGTCAGTCTTCTTGTACTTAAGTCGGCATTGTGACTTTTGTATTTCATTCCGATGTAATTTTGTGTTTCATTGTCCATAAGAAGGTCCTAGGGATACAGTAAACCTCAAGTGAAGCATCGGAATAAAAAAGTAGTGTCACAGGAATGGTTCAAAACATAGAGAGTTGGAAGAGTCAGTCTTCTTGTACTTAAGTCGGCATTTTTCTTTTTCTATTTCATTCCAATGCGATATCTGTGTCTCATCGTCAATAGGAAGGTCTAGAGGATACAGTAAACCTGAAGTGAAGCATCGGAATCTACAACTAGTGTCACAGGAATGGTTCAAAACATAGTCTGTAAGAAGCGTCAGTCTTTTTGTACTTAAGTCGGCATTGTGCCTTTTCTATTAAATTCCGATGCAATTTCTGTGTTTCATCGTCAAAAAGAAGGGCCAAGGGATACAGTAAACCTGGAGTGAAGCATCAGAATCTATAACTAGTGTCACAGGAATGGTTCAAAACATAGTCCGTAAGAGGAGTCAGTCTTCTTGTACTTGAGCGGGCATTGTGCCTTTTGTATTTAATTCCGATGCAATTTCTGTGTTTCATCGTCAATAAGAAGGGCAGAGGGATACAGTAAACCTGAAGTGAAGCATCGGAATCTATAACTAGTGTCACAGGAATAGTTCAAAACATAGACAGTTGGAAGGATCAGGCTTCTTATACTTAAGTCGGCATTGTGCCTTTTCTATTTAATCCCGATGCAATTTCTGTGTTTCATCGTCAATAAGAAGGTCCAAGGGATACAGTGAACCTGAAGTGAAGCATCGGAATCTATTACTAGTGTCACAGGAATGGTTCAAAGCATAGTCAGTAAGAAGAGTCAGTCTTCTTGTACTTAAGTCGGCATTGTGCCTTTTGTATTTAATTCCGATGCAATTTCTGTGTTTCATCGTCAATAAGAAGTTCCAAGGGATACAGTAAACCTGGAGTAATGCATCAGAATCTGTAACTAGTGTCACAGGAATGGTTCAAAACATAGACAGTAAGAAGAGTCAGTCTTCTTGTATTTAAGTCGGCATTGTGCCTTTTCTATTTAATTCCGATGCAATTTCTCTGTTTCATCGTCAATAAGAAGGTCCAAGGGATACAGTAAACCTGGAGTGAAGAATCGGAATCTATAACTAGTTTCACAGGAATGGTTCAAAACATAGACAGTAAGAAGAGTAAGTCTTCTTGTACTTGAGTCATCATTGTGCATTTTGTATTTAATTCCCATGCAATTTCTGTGTTTCATCATCAATAAGAAGGGCAGAGGGATACAGTAAACCTGAAGTAAAGCATTGGAATCTATAACTAGTGTCACAGGAATGGTTCAAAACATAGACAGTAGGATGAATCAGTCTTCTTGTACTTAAGTCGGCATTGTGCCTTTTCTATTTAATTCCGATGCAATTTCTGGGTTTCATCGTCAATAAGAAGGTCCAAGGGATACGGTGAATCTAAAGTGAAGCATCGGAATCTGTAACTAGTGTCACAGGAATGGTTCAAAGCATAGTCAGTAAGAAGAGCCAGTCTTCTTGTACTTAAGACGGCATTGTGCATTTTGTATTTAATTCCGATGCAATTTCTGTGTTTCATCGTCACTAAGAAGGTCAGTGGGATACAGTAATCCTCAAGTTAAGCATCGGAATCTATAACTAGTGTCACATGAATGGTTCAAAACATAGTCAGTAAGAAGAGTCAGTCTTTCTGTAGTGAAGTCGGTATTGTGCCTTTTCTATTTAATTCCTATGCAATTTCTGTGTTTCATCGTCAATAAGAAGGTCAGAGGGATACAGTAAACCTAAAGTGAAGCATCGGAATCTATAACTAGTGTCACACGAATGGTTCAAAGCATAGACAGTTACAAGAGTCATTCTTCTTGTACTGAAGTCGGCATTGTGCCTTTTGTATTTAATTCCGATGCAATTTCTGTGTTTCATCGTCAATAAGAAGGTCCAAGGGATACAGTAAACCTGAAATGAAACATCGGAATCTATAACTAGTATCACAGGAATATTTCAAAACATAGACAGTAGGAAAACTCAGTCTACATGTACTTAAGTTGGCATTGTGCCTTTTGTTTTCAATTCCGATGCAATTTCTGTGTTTCACAGTCAATAAGAAGGTCCAAGGGAAACAGTAAACCTGGAGTGAAGCATCGGAATCTATAACTAGTGTCACAGGAATGGTTCAAAACTTAGAGATTTGGAAGATTCAGTCTTCTTGTACTTAAGTCGGAATTGTGGCTTTTGTGTTTCATTCCGATGCAATTTCTGTGTTTCATCGTCCATATGAAGGTCCGAGGGTTACAGTAAACGTCAATTGAAGCATCGGATTAAAAAACTAGTGACACAGGAATGTTTCAAAACATAGTCAGTAAGAAGAGTCAGTCTTCTTGTACTTAAGTCATCATTGTGCCTGATGCAATTTCTGTGATTCATTGTTAATAAGAGTGTCCAAGGGATACAGTAAACCTAGAGTGAAGCATCGGAATCTATAACTAGTGTCACAGGAATAGTTCAAAACATAGAGAGTTGAAAGAGTCAGTCTTCTTGTACTTAAGTCGGCATTGTGACTTTTGTATTTCATTCCGATGTAATTTTGTGTTTCATTGTCCATAAGAAGGTCCTAGGGATACAGTAAACCTCAAGTGAAGCATCGGAATAAAAAAGTAGTGTCACAGGAATGGTTCAAAACATAGAGAGTTGGAAGAGTCAGTCTTCTTGTACTTAAGTCGGCATTTTTCTTTTTCTATTTCATTCCAATGCGATATCTGTGTCTCATCGTCAATAGGAAGGTCTAGAGGATACAGTAAACCTGAAGTGAAGCATCGGAATCTACAACTAGTGTCACAGGAATGGTTCAAAACATAGTCTGTAAGAAGCGTCAGTCTTTTTGTACTTAAGTCGGCATTGTGCCTTTTCTATTAAATTCCGATGCAATTTCTGTGTTTCATCGTCAAAAAGAAGGGCCAAGGGATACAGTAAACCTGGAGTGAAGCATCAGAATCTATAACTAGTGTCACAGGAATGGTTCAAAACATAGTCCGTAAGAGGAGTCAGTCTTCTTGTACTTGAGCGGGCATTGTGCCTTTTGTATTTAATTCCGATGCAATTTCTGTGTTTCATCGTCAATAAGAAGGGCAGAGGGATACAGTAAACCTGAAGTGAAGCATCGGAATCTATAACTAGTGTCACAGGAATAGTTCAAAACATAGACAGTTGGAAGGATCAGGCTTCTTATACTTAAGTCGGCATTGTGCCTTTTCTATTTAATCCCGATGCAATTTCTGTGTTTCATCGTCAATAAGAAGGTCCAAGGGATACAGTGAACCTGAAGTGAAGCATCGGAATCTATTACTAGTGTCACAGGAATGGTTCAAAGCATAGTCAGTAAGAAGAGTCAGTCTTCTTGTACTTAAGTCGGCATTGTGCCTTTTGTATTTAATTCCGATGCAATTTCTGTGTTTCATCGTCAATAAGAAGTTCCAAGGGATACAGTAAACCTGGAGTAATGCATCAGAATCTGTAACTAGTGTCACAGGAATGGTTCAAAACATAGACAGTAAGAAGAGTCAGTCTTCTTGTACTTAAGTCGGCATTGTGCCTTTTCTATTTAATTCCGATGCAATTTCTCTGTTTCATCGTCAATAAGAAGGTCCAAGGGATACAGTAAACCTGGAGTGAAGAATCGGAATCTATAACTAGTTTCACAGGAATGGTTCAAAACATAGACAGTAAGAAGAGTAAGTCTTCTTGTACTTGAGTCATCATTGTGCATTTTGTATTTAATTCCCATGCAATTTCTGTGTTTCATCATCAATAAGAAGGGCAGAGGGATACAGTAAACCTGAAGTAAAGCATTGGAATCTATAACTAGTGTCACAGGAATGGTTCAAAACATAGACAGTAGGATGAATCAGTCTTCTTGTACTTAAGTCGGCATTGTGCCTTTTCTATTTAATTCCGATGCAATTTCTGGGTTTCATCGTCAATAAGAAGGTCCAAGGGATACGGTGAATCTAAAGTGAAGCATCGGAATCTGTAACTAGTGTCACAGGAATGGTTCAAAGCATAGTCAGTAAGAAGAGCCAGTCTTCTTGTACTTAAGACGGCATTGTGCATTTTGTATTTAATTCCGATGCAATTTCTGTGTTTCATCGTCACTAAGAAGGTCAGTGGGATACAGTAATCCTCAAGTTAAGCATCGGAATCTATAACTAGTGTCACATGAATGGTTCAAAACATAGTCAGTAAGAAGAGTCAGTCTTCCTGTAGTGAAGTCGGTATTGTGCCTTTTCTATTTAATTCCTATGCAATTTCTGTGTTTCATCGTCAATAAGAAGGTCAGAGGGATACAGTAAACCTAAAGTGAAGCATCGGAATCTATAACTAGTGTCACACGAATGGTTCAAAGCATAGACAGTTACAAGAGTCATTCTTCTTGTACTGAAGTCGGCATTGTGCCTTTTGTATTTAATTCCGATGCAATTTCTGTGTTTCATCGTCAATAAGAAGGTCCAAGGGATACAGTAAACCTGAAATGAAACATCGGAATCTATAACTAGTATCACAGGAATATTTCAAAACATAGACAGTAGGAAAACTCAGTCTACATGTACTTATGTTGGCATTGTGCCTTTTGTTTTCAATTCCGATGCAATTTCTGTGTTTCACAGTCAATAAGAAGGTCCAAGGGAAACAGTAAACCTGGAGTGAAGCATCGGAATCTATAACTAGTGTCACAGGAATGGTTCAAAACTTAGAGATTTGGAAGATTCAGTCTTCTTGTACTTAAGTCGGAATTGTGGCTTTTGTGTTTCATTCCGATGCAATTTCTGTGTTTCATCGTCCATATGAAGGTCCGAGGGTTACAGTAAACGTCAATTGAAGCATCGGATTAAAAAACTAGTGACACAGGAATGTTTCAAAACATAGTCAGTAAGAAGAGTCAGTCTTCTTGTACTTAAGTCATCATTGTGCCTGATGCAATTTCTGTGATTCATTGTTAATAAGAGTGTCCAAGGGATACAGTAAACCTAGAGTGAAGCATCGGAATCTATAACTAGTGTCACCGGAATGGTTCAAAACATAGACAGTAAGAAGTGTCAGACTTCTTTTACTTAAATCGGCATTGTGCCTTTTGTATTTAATTCCGATGCAACTTCTGAGTTTGATCGTCAATAAGAAGGTCCAAGGGATACAGTAAACCTGGAGTGAAGCATCGTAGTCTATAACTAATGTCACAGGAATGGTTCAAAACATAGACAGTAAGGAGAGTCAGTCTTCTTGTACTTAATTCGGCATTGTGCTTTTTTATTTAATTCTGAAGCAATTTCTGTGTTTCATCGTCAATAAGAAGGTCAGAGGGATACAGTAAACCTAAAGTGAAGCATCGGAATCTATAACTAGTGTCACACGAATGGTTCAAAGCATAGACAGTTACAAGAGTCATTCTTCTTGTACTGAAGTCGGCATTGTGCCTTTTGTATTTAATTCCGATGCAATTTCTGTGTTTCATCGTCAATAAGAAGGTCCAAGGGATACAGTAAACCTGAAATGAAACATCGGAATCTATAACTAGTATCACAGGAATATTTCAAAACATAGACAGTAGGAAAACTCAGTCTACATGTACTTATGTTGGCATTGTGCCTTTTGTTTTCAATTCCGATGCAATTTCTGTGTTTCACAGTCAATAAGAAGGTCCAAGGGAAACAGTAAACCTGAAGTGAAGCATCCGAATCTATAACTAGTGTCACAGGAAAGGTTCAAACATAGACAGTAAGAAGAGTCAGTCTTCCTGTACTTAATTCGGGATTGTGCTTTTTGTAATTTATTCCGATGCAATTTCTGTGTTTCATCGTCACTAAGAAGGTCAGTGGGATACAGTAATCCTCAAGTTAAGCATCAAAATCTATAACTAGTGTCACATGAATGGTTCAAATCATAGTCAGTAAGAAGAGTCAGTCTTCCTGTAGTGAAGCCGGTATTGTGCCTTTTCTATTTAATTCCTATGCAATTTCTGTGATTCATCGTCAATAAGAAGGTCAGAGGGATACAGTAAACCTAAAGTGAAGCATCGGAATCTATAACTAGTGTCACACGAATGGTTCAAAGCATAGACAGTTGCAAGAGTCATTCTTCTTGTACTTAAGTCGGCATTGTGCCTTTTCTATTTAATTCCGATGCAATTTCTGTGTTTCATCGTCCATAAGAAGGTCAGAGGGATACAGTAAACCTGAAGTGAAGCATCGGAATCTATAACTATTGTCACAGGCATGGTTCAAAGCATAGTCAGTAAGAAGAGCCAGACTTCTAGTACTTAAGTCGGCATTGTGCCGTTTGTATTTAATTCCGATGCAATTTCTGCGTTTCACCGTCAATAACAAGTTCCACGGGAAACAGTAAACCTGGAGTGAAGCATCGTAATCTGTAACTAGTGTCACAGGAATGGTTCAAATCATAGTCAGTAAGAGGAGTCAGTCTTCTTGTACCTAAGTCGGTATTGTGCCTTTGTATTTAATTCCGAAGCAATTTCTGTGTTTCATCGTCAATAATAAGGTCCAAGGGATACAGTAAACCAGAAGTGAAGCATCGGAATCTATAACTAGTGTCACAGGAATGGTTCAAAACATAGTCAGTAAGAAGAGTCAGTCTTCTTGTACTTAAGTCATCATTGTGCCTTTTCTTTTTAATTCTGATGCAATTTCTGTGTTAATTGTTAATAAGAGTGTCCAAGGGATACAGTAAACCTGGAGTGGAGCATCGGAATCTATAACTAGTGTCACAGGAATGGTTCAAAACATAGACAGTAAGAAGTGTCAGACTTCTTTTACTTAAATCGGCATTGTGCCTTTTGTATTTACTTCCGATGCAATTTCTGTGTTTGATCGTCAATAAGAAGGTCCAAGGGATACAGTAAACCTGGAGTGAAGCATCGTAGTCTATAACTAATGTCACAGGAATGGTTCAAAACATAGACAGTAAGGAGAGCAAGTCTTCTTGTACTTAATTCGACATTGTGTTTTTGTATTTAATTCTGAAGCAATTTCTGTGTTTCATCGTCAATAAGAAGGTCCGAGGGATACCGTGAACCTGAAGTGAAGCATCTGAATCTATAACTAGTGTCACAGGAAAGGTTCAAACATAGAGAGTAAGAAGAGTCAGTCTTCCTGTACTTAATGCGGGATTGTGCTTTTTGTATTTTATTCCGATGCAATTTCTGTGTTTCATCGTCACTAAGAAGGTCGGTGGGATACAGTAATCCTCAAGTTAAGCATCGGAATCTATAACTAGTGTCACATGAATGGTTCAAAACATAGTCAGCAAGAAGAGTCAGTCTTCCTGTAGAGAAGTCGGTATTGTGCCTTTTCTATTTAATTCCTATGCAATTTCTTTGTTTCATCGTCAATAAGAAGGTCAGAGGGATACAGTAAACCCAAAGTGAAGCATCGGAATCTATAACTAGTGTCACACGAATGGTTCAAAGCATAGACAGTTGCAAGAGTCATTCTTCTTGTACTTAAGTCGGCATTGTGCCTTTTGTATTTAATTCCGATGCAATTTCTGTGTTTCATCGTCAATAAGAAGGTCCAAGGGATACAGTAAACCTGAAATGAAACATCGGAATCTATAACTAGTGTCACAGGAATGGTTCAAAACATAGACAGTAGGAAAACTCAGTCTACATGTACTTAAGTTGCATTGTGCCTTTTGTTTTTAATTCCGATGCAATTTCTGTGTTTCACCGTCAATAAGAAGGTCCAAGGGAAAGAGTAAACCTGGAGTGAAGCATCGGAATCTATAGCTAGTGTGACATTAATGGTTCAAAACATAGAGATTTGGAAGATTCAGTCTTCTTGTACTTAAGTCTGAATTGTGGCTTTTGTGTTTCATTCCGATGCAATTTCTGAGTATCATCGTCCATAAGAAGGTCCGAGGGATACAGTAAACGTCAAGTGAAGCATCGGATTAAAAAACTAGTGACACAGGAATGGTCCAAAACATAGTCAGTAAGAAGTGTCAGTCTCCTAGTACTTAAGTCGTCATTGTGCCTTTTCTATTTAATTCCGATGCAATTTCTGTGTTTCATCGTCAATAAGAAGGTCCAAGGGATACAGTAAACCTAGAGCGAAGCATCAGAATTTATAACTTGTGTCGCAGCAATGGTTCAAAGCATAGACAGTAAGAAGAGTCAGTCTTCTTGTACTTAATTCGGCATTGTGCCTTTTTTATTTAATTCCGACGCAAATTCTGTGTTTCATCGTCTATAAGAACGTCAGAGGGATACAGTTAATCTGAAGCGAAGCATCGGAATCTATAACTAGTTTCACAGGAATGGTTCAAAACATAGACAGTAAGATGAGTCAGTCTTCTTGTACTTAAGTCGCCATTGTGCCTTTTGTATTTAATTCTGATGATATTTCTGTGTTTTATCGTCAATAAGAAGGTCAGAGGAATACAGTAAACGTGAAGTGAGGCATCGGAATCTATAACTAGTGTCACAGGAATGGTTCAAAACATAGACAGTAAGACGAGTCAGTCTTCATGTACTTAAGTCACCATTGTTCCTTTTGTATTTAATTCCGATGCAATTTGTGTGTTTCATCGTCAATAAGAAGGTCCAAGGGATACAGTAAGGCTGAAGTGAAGCATCGGAATCTATAACTAGTGTCACAGGAATAGTTCAAAACATAGAGAGTTGAAAGAGTCAGTCTTCTTGTACTTAAGTCTGAATTGTGGCTTTTGTGTTTCATTCCGATGCAATTTCTGAGTATCATCGTCCATAAGAAGGTCCGAGGGATACAGTAAACGTCAAGTGAAGCATCGGATTAAAAAACTAGTGTCGCAGGAATGGTACAAAGCATAGTCAGTAAGAAGAGCCAGTCTTCTAGTACTTAAGTCGGCATTGTGCCGTTTGTATTTAATTAAGATGCAATTTCTGTGTTTCATCGTCAATAAGAAGGTCAGAGGGATACAGTAAACCTGAAGTGAAGCATCAGAATCTATAACTAGTGTCACAGGCATGGTTCAAAGCATAGTCAGTAAGAAGAGCCAGTCTTCTAGTACTTAAGTCGGCATTGTGCCGTTTGTATTTAATTCCGATGCAATTTCTGTGTTTCACCGTCAATAACAAGTTCCATGGGAAACAGTAAACCTGGAGTGAAGCATCGTAATCTGTAACTAGTGTCACAGGAATGGTTCAAATCATAGTCAGTAAGAGGAGTCAGTCTTCTTGTACCTAAGTCGGTATTGTGCCTTTGTATTTAATTCCGAAGCAATTTCTGTGTTTCATCGTCAATAATAAGGTCCAAGGGATACAGTAAACCAGAAGTGAAGCATCGGAATCTATAACTAGAGTCACAGGAATGGTTCAAAACATAGTCAGTAAGAAGAGTCAGTCTTCTTGTACTTAAGTCATCATTGTGCCCTTTCTTTTTAATTCTGATGCAATTTCTGTGTTTCATTGTTAATAAGAGTGTCCAAGGGATACAGTAAACCTGGAGTGAAGCATCGGAATCTATAACTAGTGTCACAGGAATGGTTCAAAACATAGACAGTAAGAAGTGTCAGGCTTCTTTTACTTAAATCGGCATTGTGCCTTTTGGATTTAATTCCGATGCAATTTCTGTGTTTGATCGTCAGTAAGAAGGTCCAAGGGCTACAATAAACCTGGAGTGAAGCATCGTAGTCTATAACTAATGTCACAGGAATGGTTCAAAACATAGACAGTAAGGAGAGTCAGTCTTCTTGTACTTAATTCGACTTTGTGCTTTTTGTATTTAATTCTGAAGCAATTTCTGTGTTTCATCGTCAATAAGAAGGTCAGAGGGATACAGTGAACCTGAAGTGAAGCATCTGAATCTATAACTAGTGTCACAGGAAAGGTTCAAACATAGACAGTAAGAAGAGTCAGTCTTCCTGTACTTAATTCGGGATTGTGCTTTTTGTATTTTATTCCGATGCAATTTCTGTGTTTCATCGTCACTAAGAAGGTCAGTGGGATACAGTAATCCTCAAGTTAAGCATCGGAATCTATAACTAGTGTCACATGAATGGTTCAATACATAGTCAGTAAGAAGAGTCAGTCTTCCTGTAGAGAAGTCGGTATTGTGCCTTTTCTATTTAATTCCTATGCAATTTCTTTGTTTCATCGTCAATAAGAAGGTCCAAGGGATACAGTAAACCTGAAATGAAACATCGGAATCTATAACTAGTGTCAGAGGAATGGTTCAAAACATAGTCAGTAAGAAGATCCAGTCCTCTAGTACTTAAGTCGGCATTGTGCCGTTTGTATTTAATTCCGATGCAGTTTCTGTGTTTCACCGTCAATAAGAAGGTCCAAGGGAAACAGTAAACCTGGAGTGAAGCATCGAAATCTATAGCAAGTGTCACATTAATGGTTCAAAACATAGAGATTTGGAAGATTCAGTCTTCTTGTACTTAAGTCGGAATTGTGGCTTTTGTGTTTCATTCCGATGCAATTCCTGAGTTTCATCGTCCATAAGAAGGTCCGAGGGATACAGTAAAAGTCAAGTGAAGCATCGGATTAAAAAACTAGTGACACAGGAATGGTTCAAAACATAGTCAGTAAGAAGAGCCAGTCTTCTAGTACTTAAGTCGGCATTGTGCCGTTTGTATTTAATTCCGATGCAATTTCTGTGTTTCACCGTCAATAAGAAGTTCCAAGGGAAACAGTAAACCTGGAGTGAAGCATCGGAATCTGTAACTAGTGTCACAGGAATGGTTCAAAACATAGACAGGAAGAAGAGTCAGTCTTCTTGTACTTAAGTCGGCATTGTGCCTTTTTTACTTAATTCCGATGCAATATCTGTGTTTCATCGTCAACAAGAAGGTCCAAGGGATACAGTAAACCTAGAGCGAAGCATCAGAATCTATAACTTGTGTCGCAGGAATGGTTCAAAGCATAGACAGTAAGAAGAGTCAGTCATCCTGTACTTAATTCGGCATTGTGCCTTTTTTATTTAATTCCGACGCAAATTCTGTGTTTCATCGTCTATAAGAACGTCAGAGGGATACAGTTAATCTGAAGCGAAGCATCGGAATCTATAACTAGTGTCACAGGAATGTTTCAAAACATAGACAGTAAGAAGAGTCAGTCTTCTTGTACTTAAGTCGCCATTGTGCCTTTTGTATTTAATTCTGATGAAATTTCTGTGTTTTGTCGTCAATAAGAAGGTCAGAGGAATACAGTAAACGTGAAGTGAAGCATCGGAATCTATAACTAGTGTCACAGGAATGGTTCAAGACATAGTCAGTAAGAAGAGTCACAGTCTTCTTGTACTTAAGCCGGCATTGTGCCTTTTGTATTTAATTCCGATGCAATATCTGTGTTTCATCGTCAATATGAAGGTCCAAGGGATACAGTAAACCTGGAGTGAAGCATCGGAATCTATAACTAGGGTCAAAGGAATGGTTCAAAACATAGACAGTAAGATGAGTCAGTCTTCATGTACTTAAGTCACCATTGTGCCTTTTGTATATAATTCCGATGCAATTTGTGTGTTTCATCGTCAATAAGAAGGTCCAAGGGATACAGTAATGCTGAAGTGAAGCATAGGAATCTATAACTAGTGTCACAGGAATAGTTCAAAACATAGAGAGTCGAAAGAGTCAGTCTTCTTGTACTTATGTCGGCATTGTGCCTTTTGTATTTCATTCCGATGTAATTTTGTGTTTCATTGTCCATAAGAAGGTCCGAGGGATACAGTAAACCTCAAGTGAAGCATCGGAATGAAAAAGTAGTGTCACAGGAATGGTTCAAAACATAGAAAGTTGGAAGAGTCAGTCTTCTTGTACTTAAGTCGGCATTGTTCTTTTTCTATTTCATTCCAATGCTATTTCTGTGTCTCATCGTCAATAGGAAAGTCTAAGGGATAGAGTAAACCTGAAGTGAAGCATCGGAATCTACAACTAGTGTCACAGGAATGGTTCAAACATAGTCTGTAAGAAGCGTCAGTCTTTTTGTTTTTAAGTCGGCATTGTGCCTTTTCTATTTTATTCCGATGCAATTTCTGTGTTTCATCGTCAAAAAGAAGGGCCAAGGGATACAGTAAACCTGGAGTGAAGCATCGGAATCTACAACTAGTGTCACAGGAATGGTTCAAACATAGTCTGTAAGAAGCGTCAGTCTTTTTGTACTTAAGTCGGCATTGTGCCTTTTGTATTTAATTTCGATGCAATTTCTGTGTTTCAACGCCAATAAGAAGGTCCAAGGGATACAGTAAACCTGAAGTGAAGCATCAGCATCTATAACTAGTGTGACAGGAATGGTTCAAAACATAGACAGTAAGATGAGTCAGTCTTCATGTACTTATGTCGCCATTGTGACTTTGTACTTAATTCCGATGCTATTTCTGTGTTTCACCGTCAATAAGAAGGTCCAAGGGATACAGTAAACCTGATGTGAAGCATCGGAATCTATAACTAGTGTCACAGGAATGGTTCAAAACATAGACAGTAGGAAGAGTCAGTTTTCTTGTACTTAGGTCGGTATTGTGCTTTTTCTATTTAATTCCGATGCTATTTCTGTGTTTCATCGTCAATAAGAAAGTCAGAGGGATACAGTAAACCTGAAGTGAAGCATCTGAATCTATAACTAGTGTCACAGGAATGGTTCAAAACATAGAGAGTTGGAAAAGTCAGTCATCCTGTACTTAAGTCGGCATTGTGTCTATTGTATTTCATTCCGATGCATGTTCTGTGTTTCATCGTCCATAGGAAGGTCCGAGGGATACAGTAAACCGCAAGTGAAACATCGGAATAAAAAACTAGTGTCACAGGAATGGTACAAAACATAGAGAGTAGGAAGAGTCAGCATTCTTGTACTTAAGTCGGCATTGTGCTTTTTCTATTTCATTCCGATGCGATTTCTGTGTCTCATCGTCAATATGAAGGTCTAAGGGATACAGTAAACCTGAAGTGAAGCATCGGAAACTATAACTAGTGTCACAGGAATGGTTCAAAACATAGTCAGTAAGAAGCGTCAGTCTTTTTGTACTTAAGTCGGCATTGTGCCTTCTCTATTTAATTCCGATGCAATTTCTGTGTTTCATCGTCAAAAAGAAGGGCCAAGGGATACAGTATACCTGCAGGGAAGCATCGGAATCTATAACTAGTGTCACAGGAATGGTTCAAAACATAGACAGTAAGATGAGTCAGTCTTCTTGTACTTAAGTCGGCATTGTGCCTTTTGTATTTAATTCCTTTGCGATTTCTGTGTTTCATCGCTAATAAGAAGGTCCAAGGGATACAGTAAACCTGAAGTGAAGCATCAGAATCTATAACTAGTGTCACAGGTATGTTTCAAAACATAGTCCGTAAGAAGAGTCAGTCTTCTTGTACTTAAGCGGTCATTGTGCCTTTTGTATTTATTTCTGATGCATTTTCTGTGTTTCATCGTCAATAAGAATGTCCAAGGGATACAATAAACCTGAAGTGAAGCATCAGAATCTATAACTAGTATCACAGAAATGGTTCAAAACATAGACAGAAAGCAGAGTCAGTCTTCTTGTACTTAAGTCGGCATTGTGCCTTTTGTATTTAATTCCGATGCAATTTCTGTGTTTCATCGTCAATAAGAAGGGCAGAGGGATACAGTAAACCTGAAGTGAAGCATCGGAATTTATAACTAGTGTCACAGGAATGGTTCAAATCAAAGACAGTAGGAAGAATCAGACTTCTTGTACTTAAGTCGGCGTTGTGCTTTTTGTATTTAATTCCAATGCAATTTCTGTGTTTCATCGTCAATAAGAAGGTCCAAGGGATACAGTAAACCTGGAGTGAAGCATCGGAATCTGTAACTAGTGTCACAGGAATGGTTCAAAACATAGACAGTAAGAAGAGTCAGTCTTTTTGTACTTAAGTCGGCATTGTCCCTTTTTTTTTTAATTCCGATGCAATTTCTGTGTTTCATCGGCAATAAGAAGGTCCAAGGGATACGGTAAACCGAGAGTGAAGCATCGGAATCTATAACTAGTGTCGCAGGAATGGTTCAAAACATAGACAGTAAGAAGAGTCAGTCTCCTTGTACGTAATTCGGCGTTGTGCCTTTTGTATTTAATTCCGACGCAATTTCTGTGTTTCATCGTCAATGTAAAGGTCCAAGGGATACAGTAAACCTGGAGTGAAGCATCGGAATCTATAACTAGTGTCAAAGGAATGGTTTAAAACATAGACAGTAAGATGAGTCAGTCTCCTTGTACTTAAGTCGGCATTGTGCCTTTTTTATTTAATTCCGATGCAATTTCTGTGTATCATCGTCAATAAGAAGGTCCAAGGGATACAGTAAACGTGAAGTGAAGCATCGAAATCTATAACTAGTATCACAGGAATGGTTCAAATCATAGACAGTAAGCAGAGTCAGTCATATTGTACTTAAGTCGGCATTGTGCATTTTTTATTTAATTCCGATGTAATTTCTGTGTTTCGTCGTCAGTAATAAGGTCCAAAGGATACAGTAGACCTAGAGTGAAGCATCGGGATCTATAACTAGTGTCACAGGAATGGTTCAAAACATAGACAGTAAGTTGAGTCAGTCTTCTTGTACTTAATTCGGAATTGTGCCTTTTGTATTTCATTCCGACGCAATTTCATTGTTTCATCGTCAATAAGAACGTAAGAGGGATACAGTAAATCTGAAGTGAAGCATCAGAATCTGTAACTAGTGTCATAGGAGTGGTTCAAAACATAGACAATAAGAAGAGTCAGTCTTCTTGTACTTAAGACGGCATAGTGCCGTTTGTATTTAATTCCGACGCAATTTCTGTGTTTCATCATCAATACGAAGGTCCAAGGGATACAGTAAACATGAAGTGAAGCATCGGAATCTAAAACTAGTGTCACAGGAATGGTTCAAAACATAGACAGTTGGAGGAGTCAGTCTTCTTGTACTTAAGTCGGTATTGTGCCTTTTCCATTTAATTATTATTCAATTTCTGTGTTTCATCGTCAATAAGAAGGTCAGAGGGATACAGTAACTCTGAAGTGTAGCATCGGAATCTATAACTAGTGTCACACGAATGGTTCAAAACAAAGAGAGTGGGAAGAGTCAGTCTTCTTGTACTTAAGTCGGCATTGTGCCTTTTGTATTTTATTCCGATGCAATTTCTGTGTTTCATCGTCCATAAGAAGGTCCGAGGGATACAGTAAACCTCAAGTGAAGCATTGGAATTAAAAACTAGTATCACAGGAATGGTTCAAAACATAGGGAGTAGGAAGAGTCAGTCTTCTTGTACTTAAGTCGGCATTGTGCTTTATCTATTTAATTCCGATGCGATTTCTGTGTCTCATCGTCAATAGGAAGGTCCAAGGGATACAGTAAACCTGACGTGAAGCGTCGGAATTTATAACTAGTGTCACAGGAATGGTTCAAAACATACACAGTAGGAAGAGTCAGTCTTCTTGTACTTATGTCGGCATTGTGCGTATTGTATTTAATTCCGATGCAATTTCCGTGTTTCATCGTCAATAAGCAGGTGCAAGGGATACAGTAAACCTGGAGTGAAGCATCGGAATCTATAACTAGTGTCACAGGGATGGTTCTATACATAGACAGTAAGAAGAGTCTGTCTTCTTGGACTTAAGTCGGCATTGTGCCTTTTGTATTTAATTCCTATTCAATTTCTGTGTTTCATTGTCAATAAGAAGGTCCGAGGTATACAGTAATCCTGAAGTAAAGCATCGGAATCTATGACTAGTGTCACTGGAATGGTTCAAAACATAGTCAGTAAGAGGAGTCAGTCTTCTTGTACTTAAGTCGATATTGTGCATTTGTATTTAATTCCGATGCAATTTCTGTGTTTCATCGTCAATAAGAAGGTCCAAGGGATACAGTAAACCTGAAGTGAAGCATCAGAATCTTAAACTAGTGTCACAGGAATGGTTCAAAACATAGTCAGTAAGAAGAGTCAGTCTTCTTGTACTTAAGTCATCATTGTGCCTTTTCTTTTTAATTCTGATGCAATTTCTGCGATTCATTGTTAATAAGAGGGTCCAAGGGATTCTGTACACCTGGAGTGAAGCATCGGAATCTATAACTAGTGTCACAGGAATGGTTGAAAACATAGACAGTAAGAAGAGTCAGTCTTCTTGTACTTAATTCGGGATTGTGCTTTTTGTATTATATTCCGATGCAATTTCTGTGTTTCATCGTCACTAAGAAGGTCAATGGGATACAGTAATCCTCACGTTAAGAATCGGAATCTATAACTAGTGTCACATGAATGGTTCAAAACATAGTCAGTAAGAAGTGTCAGTCTTCTCGTACTTAAGTCGGCATTGTGCCTATTGTTTTTAATTCCGATGCAATTTCCGTGTTTCATCGTCGACAAGAAGGTCCAAGGGATACAGTAAACCTGGAGTGAAGCATCGGAATCTGTAACTAGTGTCACAGGCATGGTTCAATACATAGACAGTAAGAAGAGTCTGTCTTCTTGTACTTAAGTCGGCATTGTGCTTTTTGTATTTAATTCCTATGCAACTTCTGTGTATCATTGTCAATAAGATGGTCCGAGGTATACAGTAATCTTGAAGTAAAGCATCGGAATCTATGACTAGTGTCACTGGAATGGTTCAAAACATAGTCAGTAAGAGGAGTCAGTCTTCTTGTACTTAAGTCGGTACTGTGCCTTTGTATTTAATTCCGATGTAATTTCTGTGTTTCATCGTCAATAAGAAGGTCCAAGGGATACAGTAAACCTTAAGTGAAGCATCAGAATCTATAACTAGTGTCACAGGAATGGTTCAAAACATAGTCAGTAAGAAGAGTCAGTCTTCATGTACTTAAGTCATCATTGTGCCTTTTCTTTTTAATTCTGATGCAATTTCTGTGATTCATTGTTAATAAGAGGGTCCAAGGGATACAGTACACCTGGAGTGACGCATCAGAATCTACAACTAGTGTCACAGGAATGGTTGAAAACATAGACAGTAAGAAGAGTCAGACTTCTTTTACTTAAATCGGCATTGTGCCTTTTGTATTTAATACCGATGCAATTTCTGTGTTTCATCGTCAATAAGAAGGTCCAAGGGATACAGTAAACCTGGAGTGAAGCATCGTAGTCTATAACTAATGTCACAGGAATGGTTCAAAACATAGACAGTAAGAAGAGTCAGTCTTCTTGTACTTAATTCGGGATTGCGCTTTTTGTATTTCATTCCGATGCAATTTCTGTGTTTCATCGTCACTAAGAAGGTCAGTGGGATACAGTAATCCTCAAGTTAACAATCGGAATCTATAACTAGTGCCACATGAATGGTTCAAAACATAGTCAGTAAGAAGAGTCAGTCTTCCTTTAGTTAAGTCGGTATTGTGCCTTTTCTATTTAATTCCTATGCAATTTCTGTGTTTCATCGTCAATAAGAAGGTCAGAGGGATACAGTAAACCTAAAGTGAAGCATCGGAATCTATAACTAGTGTCACACGAATGGTTCAAAACATAGACAGTTGCAAGAGTCATTCTTCTTGTACTTAAGTCGGCATTGTGCCTTTTGTATTTAATTCCGATGCAGTTTCTGTGTTTCATCGTCAATAAGAAGGTCCAAGGGATACAGTAAACCTGAAATGAAACATCGGAATCTATAACTAGTGTCACAGGAATGGTTCAAAACATAGACAGTAGGAAAAGCCAGTCTACATGTACTTAAGTTGGCATTGTGCCTTTTGTTTTTAATTCCGATGCAATTTCTGTGTTTCACCGTCAATAAGAAGGTCCAAGGGAAACAGTAAACCTGGAGTGAAGCATCGGAATCTATAACTAGTGTCACAGGAATGGTTCAAAACATAGACAGTAAGAAGAGTCAGTCTTCTTGTACTTAATACGGCATTGTGCCTTATGTATTTAATTCTGAAGCAATTTCTGTGTTTCATCGTCAATAAGTAGGTCAGAGGGATACAGTAAACCTGAAGTGAATCATCGGAATCTATAACTAGTGTCACAGGAAAAGTTCAAACATAGAAAGTAAGAAGAGTCAGCCTTCTTGTACTTAATTCGGGAATGCGCTTTTTGTATTTCATTCCGATGCAATTTCTGTGTTTCATCGTCACTAAGAAGGTCAGTGGGATACAGTAATCCTCAAGTTAAGAATCGGAATCTATAACTAGTGCCACATGAATGGTTCAAAACATAGTCAGTAAGAAGAGTCAGTCTTCCTTTAGTTAAGTCGGTATTGTGCCTTTTCTATTTAATTCCTATGCAATTTCTGTGTTTCGTCGTCAATAAGAAGGTCAGAGGGATACAGTAAACCTGGAGTGAAGCATCGGAATCTATAACTAGTGTCAAAGGAATGGTTTAAAACATAGACAGTAAGATGAGTCAGTCTCCTTGTACTTAAGTCGGCATTGTGCCTTTTTTATTTAATTCCGATGCAATTTCTGTGTATCATCGTCAATAAGAAGGTCCAAGGGATACAGTAAACGTGAAGTGAAGCATCGAAATCTATAACTAGTATCACAGGAATGGTTCAAATCATAGACAGTAAGCAGAGTCAGTCATATTGTACTTAAGTCGGCATTGTGCATTTTTTATTTAATTCCGATGTAATTTCTGTGTTTCGTCGTCAGTAATAAGGTCCAAAGGATACAGTAGACCTAGAGTGAAGCATCGGGATCTATAACTAGTGTCACAGGAATGGTTCAAAACATAGACAGTAAGATGAGTCAGTCTTCTTGTACTTAATTCGGAATTGTGCCTTTTGTATTTCATTCCGACGCAATTTCATTGTTTCATCGTCAATAAGAACGTAAGAGGGATACAGTAAATCTGAAGTGAAGCATCAGAATCTGTAACTAGTGTCATAGGAGTGGTTCAAAACATAGACAATAAGAAGAGTCAGTCTTCTTGTACTTAAGACGGCATAGTGCCGTTTGTATTTAATTCCGACGCAATTTCTGTGTTTCATCATCAATACGAAGGTCCAAGGGATACAGTAAACATGAAGTGAAGCATCGGAATCTAAAACTAGTGTCACAGGAATGGTTCAAAACATAGACAGTTGGAGGAGTCAGTCTTCTTGTACTTAAGTCGGTATTGTGCCTTTTCTATTTAATTATTATTCAATTTCTGTGTTTCATCGTCAATAAGAAGGTCAGAGGGATACAGTAACTCTGAAGTGTAGCATCGGAATCTATCACTAGTGTCACACGAATGGTTCAAAACAAAGAGAGTGGGAAGAGTCAGTCTTCTTGTACTTAAGTCGGCATTGTGCCTTTTGTATTTTATTCCGATGCAATTTCTGTGTTTCATCGTCCATAAGAAGGTCCGAGGGATACAGTAAACCTCAAGTGAAGCATTGGAATTAAAAACTAGTATCACAGGAGTGGTTCAAAACATAGGGGGTAGGAAGAGTCAGTCTTCTTGTACTTAAGTCGGCATTGTGCTTTATCTATTTAATTCCGATGCGATTTCTGTGTCTCATCGTCAATAGGAAGGTCCAAGGGATACAGTAAACCTGACGTGAAGCGTCGGAATTTATAACTAGTGTCACAGGAATGGTTCAAAACATAGTCAGTAAGATGAGTCAGTCTTCTTGTACTTATGTTGGCTTTGTGCCTTTTGTATTTAATTCCGATACAATTTCTGTGTTTCATCGTCAATAAGAAGGTCCAAGGGATACAGTAATCCTGAAGTGAAGCATCGGAATCTATGACTAGTGTCACAGGAATGGTTCAAAACATACACAGTAGGAAGAGTCAGTCTTCTTGTACTTATGTCGGCATTGTGCGTATTGTATTTAATTCCGATGCAATTTCCGTGTTTCATCGTCAATAAGAAGGTCCAAGGGATACAGTAAACCTGGAGTGAAGCATCGGAATCTATAACTAGTGTCACAGGGATGGTTCAATACATAGACAGTAAGAAGAGTCTGTCTTCTTGGACTTAAGTCGGCATTGTGCCTTTTGTATTTAATTCCTATTCAATTTCTGTGTTTCATTGTCAATAAGAAGGTCCGAGGTATACAGTAATCCTGAAGTAAAGCATCGGAATCTATGACTAGTGTCACTGGAATGGTTCAAAACATAGTCAGTAAGAGGAGTCAGTCTTCTTGTACTTAAGTCGGTATTGTGCATTTGTATTTAATTCCGATGCAATTTCTGTGTTTCATCGTCAATAAGAAGGTCCAAGGGATACAGTAAACCTGAAGTAAAGCATCAGAATCTTAAACTAGTGTCACAGGAATGGTTCAAAACATAGTCAGTAAGAAGAGTCAGTCTTCTTGTACTTAAGTCATCATTGTGCCTTTTCTTTTTAATTCTGATGCAATTTCTGCGATTCATTGTTAATAAGAGGGTCCAAGGGATTCAGTACACCTGGAGTGAAGCATCGGAATCTATAACTAGTGTCACAGGAATGGTTGAAAACATAGACAGTAAGAAGAGTCAGTCTTCTTGTACTTAATTCGGGATTGTGCTTTTTGTATTATATTCCGATGCAATTTCTGTGTTTCATCGTCACTAAGAAGGTCAGTGGGATACAGTAATCCTCACGTTAAGAATCGGAATCTATAACTAGTGTCACATGAATGGTTCAAAACATAGTCAGTAAGAAGTGTCAGTCTTCTCGTACTTAAGTCGGCATTGTGCCTATTGTTTTTAATTCCGATGCAATTTCCGTGTTTCATCGTCGACAAGAAGGTCCAAGGGATACAGTAAACCTGGAGTGAAGCATCGGAATCTGTAACTAGTGTCACAGGCATGGTTCAATACATAGACAGTAAGAAGAGTCAGTCTTCTTGTACTTAATTCGGGATTGCGCTTTTTGTATTTCATTCCGATGCAATTTCTGTGTTTCATCGTCACTAAGAAGGTCAGTGGGATACAGTAATCCTCAAGTTAACAATCGGAATCTATAACTAGTGCCACATGAATGGTTCAAAACATAGTCAGTAAGAAGAGTCAGTCTTCCTTTAGTTAAGTCGGTATTGTGCCTTTTCTATTTAATTCCTATGCAATTTCTGTGTTTCATCGTCAATAAGAAGGTCAGAGGGATACAGTAAACCTAAAGTGAAGCATCGGAATCTATAACTAGTGTCACACGAATGGTTCAAAACATAGACAGTTGCAAGAGTCATTCTTCTTGTACTTAAGTCGGCATTGTGCCTTTTGTATTTAATTCCGATGCAGTTTCTGTGTTTCATCGTCAATAAGAAGGTCCAAGGGATACAGTAAACCTGAAATGAAACATCGGAATCTATAACTAGTGTCACAGGAATGGTTCAAAACATAGACAGTAAGAAGAGTCAGTCTTCTTGTACTTAATTCGGCATTGTGCCTTATGTATTTAATTCTGAAGCAATTTCTGTGTTACATCGTCAATAAGTAGGTCAGAGGGATACAGTAAACCTGAAGTGAATCATCGGAATCTATAACTAGTGTCACAGGAAAAGTTCAAACATAGAAAGTAAGAAGAGTCAGTCTTCTTGTACTTAATTCTTGAATGCGCTTTTTGTATTTCATTCCGATGCAATTTCTGTGTTTCATCGTCACTAAGAAGGTCAGTGGGATACAGTAATCCTCAAGTTAAGAATCGGAATCTATAACTAGTGCCACATGAATGGTTCAAAACATAGTCAGTAAGAAGAGTCAGTCTTCCTTTAGTTAAGTCGGTATTGTGCCTTTTCTATTTAATTCCTATGCAATTTCTGTGTTTCGTCGTCAATAAGAAGGTCAGAGGGATACAGTAAACCTGAACTGAAGCATCGGAATTTATAAGTAGTGTCACAGGAATGGTTCAAAGCATAGAGAGTAAGAAGAGTCAGTCTTCTTGTACTTGATTCGGCATTGTGCCTTTTGTATTTAATTCCGATGCAATTTCTGTGTTTCATCGTCAATATGAAGGTCCAAGGGATACAGTAAACCTGGAGTGAAGCATCAGAATCTATAACTAGTGTCACAGGAATGGTTCAAAACATAGACAGTAAGATGAGTCAGTCTTCATGTACTTAAGTCGCAATTGTGCCTTTTGTATTTGATTCCGATGCAATTTGTGTGTTTCATCGTCAATAAGAAGGTCCAAGGGATACAGTAAACCTGAAGTGAAGCATCGGAATCTATAACTAGTGTCACACGAATAGTTCAAAACATAGACAGTAGGAAGAGTCTGTCTTCTTGCACTTAGGTCGGTATTGTGCCTTTTCTATTTAATTCCGATGCTATATCTGTGTTTCATCGTCAATAAGAAAGTCAGAGGGATACAGTAAACCGGAAGTGAAGCATCTGAATCTATAACTTGTGTCACAGGAATGGTTCAAAACATAGAGAGTTGGAAGAGTCAGTCTTCTTGTACTTAAGTCGGCATTGTGTCTTTTGTATTTCATTCCGATGTAATTTCTGTGTTTCATCGTCCATAAGAAGGCCCGAGGGATACAGTAAACCTCAAGTGAAGCATCGAAATAAAAAACTAGTGCCACAGGAATGGTTCAAAGCATAGAGAGTTGGAAGAGTCAGTCTTCTTGTACTTAAGTCGGCATTGTTCTTTTTCTATTTCATTCCAATGCGATTTCTGTGTCTCATCGTCAATAGGAAGGTCTAGGGGATACAGTAAACCTGAAGCGAACCATCGGAATCTATAACTAGTGTCACAGGAGTGGTTCAAAACATAGTCAGTAAGAAGCGTCAGTCTTTTTGTACTTAAGTCGGCATTGTGCCTTTTATATTTGATTCCTATGCAATTTCTGTGTTTCATAGCTAATAAGAAGGTCCAAGGGATACAGTAAACCTGGAGTGAAGCATCAGAATCTTTAACTAGTGTCACAGGAATGGTTCAAACTATAGTCAGGAAGAAGAGCCAGTCTTCTTGTACTTAAGTGGGCATTGTGCCTTTTGTATTTAATTCCGATGCAATTTCTGTGTTTCATCGTCAATAAGATGGTCCAAGGGATACAATAAACCTGAAGTGAAGCATCCAATTCTATAACTAGTATCACAGAAATGGTTCAAAACATAGACAGAAAGCAGAGTCAGTCATCTTGTACTTAGGTCGACATTGTGCCTTTTGTATTTAATTCCGATGCAATTTCTGTGCTTCATCGTCAATAAGAAGGGCAGAGGGATACAGTAAATCTGAAGTGAAGCATCGGAATCTATAACTAGTGTCACAGGAATGGTTCAAAGCATAGTCAGTAAGTAGAGCCAGTCTTCTTGTACTTAAGTCGGCATTGTGCCTATTGTATTTAATTCCGATGCAATTTCTGTGTTTCATCGTCAATAAGAAGGTCCAAGGGATACAGTAAACCTGGAGTGAAGCATCGGAATCTGCAACTAGTGGCACAGGAATGGTTCAAAACATAGACAGTAAGAAGAGTCAGTCTTCTTGTACTTAAGTCGGCATTGTGCCTTTTCTATTTAATTCCGATGCAATTTCTCTGTTTCATCGTCAATAAGAAGGTCCAAGGGATAAAGTAAACCTGGAGTGAAGCATCGGAATCTGTAACTAGTGTCACAGGAACGGTTCAAATCATAGACAGGTCGAAGAGTTAGTCTTCTTGTACTTGAGACGGCATTGTGCATTTTGTATTTAATTCCGATGCAATTTCTGTGTTTCATCATCAATAAGAAGGGCAGAGGGATACAGTAAACCTGAAGTGAAGCATCGGAATCTAGAACTAGTGTCACAGGAATGGTTCAAAACATAGACAGTAGGATGAATCAGCCTTCTTGTACATAAGTCGGCATTGTGCCTTTTCTATTTAATTCCGATGAAATTTCTGTGTTTCATCGTCAATAAGAAGGTCCAAGGGATACGGTGAACCTAAAGTGAAGCATCGGAATCTGTAACTAGTGTCACAGGAATGGTTCAAAGCATAGTCAGTAAGAAGAGCCAGTCTTCTTGTACTTAAGACGGCATTGTGCCTTTTGAATTTAATTCCGATGCAATTTCTGTGTTTCATCGTCAATAAGAAGGTCCAGGGGAAACAGTAATCCTGGAGTGAAGCATCGGAATCTGTAACTAGTGTCACAGGAATGGTTCAAAGCATAGACAGTAAGAAGAGTCAGTCTTCTTGTACTTAAGTTGGCATTGTGCCTTTTGTATTTAATTCCAACGCAATTTCTGTGTTTCATCGTCAATAAGAACGTCAGAGGGATACAGTAAATCTGAAGTGAAGCATCGGAATCTATATCTAGTGTCACAGGAATGGTTCAAAACATAGACAGTAAGATGAGTCGGTCTTCTTGTACTTAAGTCGGCATTGTGCCTTTTGTATTTAATTCCGATGTAATTTCTGTGTTTAATCGTCAACAAGAGGGTCAGAGGGATACAGTAAACCTGAAGTGAAGCATCGGAATCTATAACTAGTGTCACAGGAATGGTTCAAAACATAGTCAGTGAGAAGAGTCACAGTCTTCTTGTACTTAAGTCGGCATTGTGATTTTTGTACTTAATTCCTATGCAATTTCTGTGTTTCATCGCTAATAAGAAGGTCCAAGGGATACAGTAAACCTGGAGTGAAGCATCAGAATCTATAACTAGTGTCACAGGAATGGTTCAAAACATAGTTCGTAAGAAGAGTCAGTCTTCTTGTACTTAAGTGGTCATTGTGCCTTTTGTATTTAATTCCGATGCTATTTCTGTGTTTCATCGTCAATAAGAAGGTCCAAGGGATACAGTAAACCTGATGTGAAGCTTCGGAATCTATAACTAGTGTCACAGGAAAGGTTCAAAACATAGAGAGTAGGCAGAGTCAGCCTTCTTGTACTTACGTCGGCCCTGTGCTTTTTCAATTTCATTCCGATGCGATTTCTGTGTCTCATCGTCAATATGAAGGTCAAAGGAATACAGTAGACCTGAAGTGAAGCATCGGATTCTATAACTAGTGTCACAGGAATGGTTCAAAACATAGTCGGTAAGAAGCGTCAGTCTTTTTGGACTTAAGTCGGCATTGTGCCATCTCTATTTAATTCCGGTGCAATTTCTGTGTTTCATCGTCAAAAAGAAGGGCCAAGGGATACAGTATACCTGCAGGGAAGCATCGGAATCTATAACTAGTGTCACAGGAATGGTTCAAATCATAGACAGTAAAATGAGTCAGTCTTCTTGTACTTAAGTCGGCATTGTGCCTTTTGTATTTAATTCCAAAGCAATTATTGTGTTTCATCGCTAATAAGAAGGTCCAAGGGATACAGTAAACCTGAAGTGAAGCATCAGAATCTATAACTAGTGTCACAGGAATGGTTCAAAACATAGTTCGTAAGAAGAGTCAGTCTTCTTGTACTTAAGTGGTCATTGTGCCTTTTGTATTTAATTCCGATGCTATTTCTGTGTTTCATCGTCAATAAGAAGGTCCAAGGGATACAGTGAACCTGAAGTGAAGCATCGGAATTTATAACTAGTGTCACAGGCATGGATCAATACATAGACAGTAAGAAGAGTCTGTCTTCTTGTACTTAAATCGGCATTGTGCCTATTGTTTTTAATTCCGATGCAATTTCCGTGTTTCATCGTCAATAAGAAGGTCCAAGGGATACAGTAAACCTGGAGTGAAGCATCGGAATCTGTAACTAGTGTCACAGGCATGGTTCAATACATAGACAGTAAGAAGAGTCTGTCTTCTTGTACTTAAGTCGGCATTGTGCTTTTTGTATTTAATTCCGATGCAATTTCTGTGTTTCATCGTCAATAAGAAGGTCCAAGGGATACAGTAAACCTGAAGTGAAGCATCAGAATCTATAACTAGTGTCACAGGAATGGTTCAAAACATAGTCAGTAAGAAGAGTCAGTCTTCATGTACTTAAGTCATCATTGTGCCTTTTCTTTTTAATTCTGATGCAATTTCTGTGATTCATTGTTAATAAGAGGGTCCAAGGGATACAGTACACCTGGAGTGATGCATCGGAATCTATAACTAGTGTCACAGGAATGGTTGAAAGCATAGACAGTAAGAAGAGTCAGACTTCTTTTACTTAAATCGGCATTGTGCCTTTTGTATTTAATTCCGATGCAATTTCTGTGTTTCATCGTCAATAAGAAGGTCCAAGGGATACAGTAAACCTGGAGTGAAGCATCGTAGTCTATATCTAATGTCACAGGAATGGTTCAAAACATAGAGAGTAGGAAGAGTCAGTCTTCCTGTACTTATGTCGGCATTGTGCTGTTTCTATTTAATTCCGATGTAATTTCTGTGTTTAATCATCAACACGAAGGTCAGAGGGATACAGTAAACCTGAAGTGAAGCATCGGAATCTATAACTAGTGTCACAGGAATGGTTCAAAACATAGTCAGTAAGAAGCGTCAGTCTTTTTGTACTTAAGTCGGCATTGTGCCATCTCTATTTAATTGCGGTGCAATTTCTGTGTTTCATCGTCAAAAAGAAGGGCCAAGGGATACAGTATACCTGCAGGGAAGCATCGGATTCTATAACTAGTGTCACAGGAATGGTTCAAACATAGACAGTAAGATGAGTCAGTCCTCTTGTACTTAAGTCGGCATTGTGCCTTTTGTACTTAATTCCCATGCAATTTCTGTGTTTCATCGCTAATCAGAAGGTCCAAGGGATACAGTAAACCTGGAGTGAAGCATCGAAATCTATAACTAGTATCACAAGAAATGGTTCAAAACATAGACAGAAAGCAGAGTCAGTCTTCTTGTAGTTAAGTCGGCATTGTGCCTTTTGTATTTAATTCCGATGCAATTTCTGTGTTTCATCGTCAATAAGAAGGGCAGAGATATACAGTAAACCTGAAGTGAAGCATCGTAATTTATAACTAGTGTCACAGGAATGGTTCAAATCAAAGACAGTAGGAAGAATCAGTCTTCTTGTACTTAAGTCGGCATTGTGCCTTTTTTATTTAATTCCGATGCAATTTCCGTGTTTCATCGTCAATAAGAATGTCCAAGGGATACAGTAAACCTAGAGTGAAGCATCGGAATCCATAACTAGTGTCGCAGGAATGTTTCAAAACATAGACAGTAAGAAGAGTCAGTCTTCATGTACTTAAGTCATCATTGTGCCTTTTCTTTTTAATTCTGATGCAATTTCTGTGATTCATTGTTAATAAGAGGGTCCAAGGGATACAGTACACCTGGAGTGACGCATCAGAATCTACAACTAGTGTCACAGGAATGGTTGAAAACATAGACAGTAAGAAGAGTCAGACTTCTTTTACTTAAATCGGCATTGTGCCTTTTGTATTTAATTCCGATGCAATTTCTGTGTTTCATCGTCAATAAGAAGGTCCAAGGGATACAGTAAACCTGGAGTGAAGCATCGTAGTCTATAACTAATGTCACAGGAATGGTTCAAAACATAGACAGTAAGAAGAGTCAGTCTTCTTGTACTTAATTCGGGATTGCGCTTTTTGTATTTCATTCCGATGCAATTTCTGTGTTTCATCGTCACTAAGAAGGTCTGTGGGATACAGTAATCCTCAAGTTAACAATCGGAATCTATAACTAGTGCCACATGAATGGTTCAAAACATAGTCAGTAAGAAGAGTCAGTCTTCCTTTAGTTAAGTCGGTATTGTGCCTTTTCTATTTAATTCCTATGCAATTTCTGTGTTTCATCGTCAATAAGAAGGTCAGAGGGATACAGTAAACCTAAAGTGAAGCATCGGAATCTATAACTAGTGTCACACGAATGGTTCAAAACATAGACAGTTGCAAGAGTCATTCTTCTTGTACTTAAGTCGGCATTGTGCCTTTTGTATTTAATTCCGATGCAGTTTCTGTGTTTCATCGTCAATAAGAAGGTCCAAGGGATACAGTAAACCTGAAATGAAACATCGGAATCTATAACTAGTGTCACAGGAATGGTTCAAAACATAGACAGTAGGAAAAGCCAGTCTACATGTACTTAAGTTGGCATTGTGCCTTTTGTTTTTAATTCCGATGCAATTTCTGTGTTTCACCGTCAATAAGAAGGTCCAAGGGAAACAGTAAACCTGGAGTGAAGCATCGGAATCTATAACTAGTGTCACAGGAATGGTTCAAAACATAGACAGTAAGAAGAGTCAGTCTTCTTGTACTTAATTCGGCATTGTGCCTTATGTATTTAATTCTGAAGCAATTTCTGTGTTTCATCGTCAATAAGTAGGTCAGAGGGATACAGTAAACCTGAAGTGAATCATCGGAATCTATAACTAGTGTCACAGGAAAAGTTCAAACATAGACAGTAAGAAGAGTCAGTCTTCTTGTACTTAATTCGGGAATGCGCTTTTTGTATTTCATTCCGATGCAATTTCTGTGTTTCATCGTCACTAAGAAGGTCAGTGGGATACAGTAATCCTCAAGTTAAGAATCGGAATCTATAACTAGTGCCACATGAATGGTTCAAAACATAGTCAGTAAGAAGAGTCAGTCTTCCTTTAGTTAAGTCGGTATTGTGCCTTTTCTATTTAATTCCTATGCAATTTCTGTGTTTCGTCGTCAATAAGAAGGTCAGAGGGATACAGTAAACCTGAACTGAAGCATCGGAATTTATAAGTAGTGTCACAGGAATGGTTCAAAGCATAGAGAGTAAGAAGAGTCAGTCTTCTTGTACTTGATTCGGCATTGTGCCTTTTTTATTTAATTCCGACGCAAATTTTGTGTTCCATCGTCTATAAGAACGTCAGAGGGATACAGTAAATCTGAAGTGAAGCATCGGAATCTATAACTAGTGTCACAGGAATGGTTCAAAACATAGACAGTAAGAAGAGTCAGTCTTCTTGTACTTAAGTCGGCATTGTTCCATTTGTATTTAATTCCGATGAAATTTCTGTGTTTTATCGTCAATAAGAAGGTCAGAGGAATTCAGTAAACGTGAAGTGAAGCATCGGAATCTATAACTAGTGTCACAGGAATGATTCAAAACATAGTCAGTAAGAAGAGTCACAGTCTTCTTGTACTTAAGTCGGCATTGTGCCTTTTGTATTTAATTCCGATGCAATTTCTGTGTTTCATCGTCAATATGAAGGTCCAAGGGATACAGTAAACCTGGAGTGAAGCATCAGAATCTATAACTAGTGTCACAGGAATGGTTCAAAACATAGACAGTAAGATGAGTCAGTCTTCATGTACTTAAGTCGCAATTGTGCCTTTTGTATTTGATTCCGATGCAATTTGTGTGTTTCATCGTCAATAAGAAGGTCCAAGGGATACAGTAAACCTGAAGTGAAGCATCGGAATCTATAACTAGTGTCACACGAATAGTTCAAAACATAGACAGTAGGAAGAGTCTGTCTTCTTGCACTTAGGTCGGTATTGTGCCTTTTCTATTTAATTCCGATGCTATATCTGTGTTTCATCGTCAATAAGAAAGTCAGAGGGATACAGTAGACCGGAAGTGAAGCATCTGAATCTATAACTTGTGTCACAGGAATGGTTCAAAACATAGAGAGTTGGAAGAGTCAGTCTTCTTGTACTTAAGTCGGCATTGTGTCTTTTGTATTTCATTCCGATGTAATTTCTGTGTTTCATCGTCCATAAGAAGGTCCGAGGGATACAGTAAACCTCAAGTGAAGCATCGAAATAAAAAACTAGTGCCACAGGAATGGTTCAAAGCATAGAGAGTTGGAAGAGTCAGTCTTCTTGTACTTAAGTCGGCATTGTTCTTTTTCTATTTCATTCCAATGCGATATCTGTGTCTCATCGTCAATAGGAAGGTCTAGGGGATACAGTAAACCTGAAGCGAACCATCGGAATCTATAACTAGTGTCACAGGAATGGTTCAAAACATAGTCAGTAAGAAGCGTCAGTCTTTTTGTACTTAAGTCGGCATTGTGCCTTTTATATTTGATTCCTATGCAATTTCTGTGTTTCATAGCTAATAAGAAGGTCCAAGGGATACAGTAAACCTGGACTGAAGCATCAGAATCTTTAACTAGTGTCACAGGAATGGTTCAAACTATAGTCAGGAAGAAGAGCCAGTCTTCTTGTACTTAAGTGGGCATTGTGCCTTTTGTATTTAATTCCGATGCAATTTCTGTGTTTCATCGTCAATAAGATGGTCCAAGGGATACAATAAACCTGAAGTGAAGCATCCAATTCTATAACTAGTATCACAGAAATGGTTCAAAACATAGACAGAAAGCAGAGTCAGTCATCTTGTACTTAGGTCGACATTGTGCCTTTTGTATTTAATTCCGATGCAATTTCTGTGCTTCATCGTCAATAAGAAGGGCAGAGGGATACAGTAAATCTGAAGTGAAGCATCGGAATCTATAACTAGTGTCACAGGAATGGTTCAAAGCATAGTCAGTAAGTAGAGCCAGTCTTCTTGTACTTAAGTCGGCATTGTGCCTATTGTATTTAATTCCGATGCAATTTCTGTGTTTCATCGTCAATAAGAAGGTCCAAGGGATACAGTAAACCTGGAGTGAAGCATCGGAATCTGTAACTAGTGGCACAGGAATGGTTCAAAACATAGACAGTAAGAAGAGTCAGTCTTCTTGTACTTAAGTCGGCATTGTGCCTTTTCTATTTAATTCCGATGCAATTTCTCTGTTTCATCGTCAATAAGAAGGTCCAAGGGATAAAGTAAACCTGGAGTGAAGCATCGGAATCTGTAACTAGTGTCACAGGAACGGTTCAAATCATAGACAGGTCGAAGAGTTAGTCTTCTTGTACTTGAGACGGCATTGTGCATTTTGTATTTAATTCCGATGCAATTTCTGTGTTTCATCATCAATAAGATGGGCAGAGGGATACAGTAAACCTGAAGTGAAGCATCGGAATCTAGAACTAGTGTCACAGGAATGGTTCAAAACATAGACAGTAGGATGAATCAGCCTTCTTGTACATAAGTCGGCATTGTGCCTTTTCTATTTAATTCCGATGAAATTTCTGTGTTTCATCGTCAATAAGAAGGTCCAAGGGATACGGTGAACCTAAAGTGAAGCATCGGAATCTGTAACTAGTGTCACAGGAATGGTTCAAAGCATAGTCAGTAATAAGAGCCAGTCTTCTTGTACTTAAGACGGCATTGTGCCTTTTGAATTTAATTCCGATGCAATTTCTGTGTTTCATCGTCAATAAGAAGGTCCAGGGGAAACAGTAATCCTGGAGTGAAGCATCGGAATCTGTAACTAGTGTCACAGGAATGGTTCAAAGCATAGACAGTAAGAAGAGTCAGTCTTCTTGTACTTAAGTTGGCATTGTGCCTTTTGTATTTAATTCCAACGCAATTTCTGTGTTTCATCGTCAATAAGAACGTCAGAGGGATACAGTAAATCTGAAGTGAAGCATCGGAATCTATAACTAGTGTCACAGGAATGGTTCAAAACATAGACAGTAAGAAGAGTCGGTCTTCTTGTACTTAAGTCGGCATTGTGCCTTTTGTATTTAATTCCGATGTAATTTCTGTGTTTAATCGTCAACAAGAGGGTCAGAGGGATACAGTAAACCTGAAGTGAAGCATCGGAATCTATAACTAGTGTCACAGGAATGGTTCAAAACATAGTCAGTGAGAAGAGTCACAGTCTTCTTGTACTTAAGTCGGCATTGTGATTTTTGTACTTAATTCCTATGCAATTTCTGTGTTTCATCGCTAATAAGAAGGTCCAAGGGATACAGTAAACCTGGAGTGAAGCATCAGAATCTATAACTAGTGTCACAGGAATGGTTCAAAACATAGTTCGTAAGAAGAGTCAGTCTTCTTGTACTTAAGTGGTCATTGTGCCTTTTGTATTTAATTCCGATGCTATTTCTGTGTTTCATCGTCAATAAGAAGGTCCAAGGGATACAGTAAACCTGATGTGAAGCTTCGGAATCTATAACTAGTGTCACAGGAAAGGTTCAAAACATAGAGAGTAGGCAGAGTCAGCCTTCTTGTACTTACGTCGGCCCTGTGCTTTTTCAATTTCATTCCGATGCGATTTCTGTGTCTCATCGTCAATATGAAGGTCAAAGGAATACAGTAGACCTGAAGTGAAGCATCGGATTCTATAACTAGTGTCACAGGAATGGTTCAAAACATAGTCGGTAAGAAGCGTCAGTCTTTTTGGACTTAAGTCGGCATTGTGCCATCTCTATTTAATTCCGGTGCAATTTCTGTGTTTCATCGTCAAAAAGATGGGCCAAGGGATACAGTATACCTGCAGGGAAGCATCGGAATCTATAACTAGTGTCACAGGAATGGTTCAAATCATAGACAGTAAAATGAGTCAGTCTTCTTGTACTTAAGTCGGCATTGTGCCTTTTGTATTTAATTCCAAAGCAATTATTGTGTTTCATCGCAAATAAGAAGGTCCAAGGGATACAGTAAACCTGAAGTGAAGCATCAGAATCTATAACTAGTGTCACAGGAATGGTTCAAAACATAGTTCGTAAGAAGAGTCAGTCTTCTTGTACTTAAGTGGTCATTGTGCCTTTTGTATTTAATTCCGATGCTATTTCTGTGTTTCATCGTCAATAAAAAGGTCCAAGGGATACAGTGAACCGGAAGTGAAGCATCGGAATTTATAACTAGTGTCACAGGCATGGATCAATACATAGACAGTAAGAAGAGTCTGTCTTCTTGTACTTAAATCGGCATTGTGCCTATTGTTTTTAATTCCGATGCAATTTCCGTGTTTCATCGTCAATAAGAAGGTCCAAGGGATACAGTAAACCTGGAGTGAAGCATCGGAATCTGTAACTAGTGTCACAGGCATGGTTCAATACATAGACAGTAAGAAGAGTCTGTCTTCTTGTACTTAAGTCGGCATTGTGCTTTTTGTATTTAATTCCGATGCAATTTCTGTGTTTCATCGTCAATAAGAAGGTCCAAGGGATACAGTAAACCTGAAGTGAAGCATCAGAATCTATAACTAGTGTCACAGGAATGGTTCAAAACATAGTCAGTAAGAAGAGTCAGTCTTCATGTACTTAAGTCATCATTGTGCCTTTTCTTTTTAATTCTGATGCAATTTCTGTGATTCATTGTTAATAAGAGGGTCCAAGGGATACAGTACACCTGGAGTGATGCATCGGAATCTATAACTAGTGTCACAGGAATGGTTGAAAGCATAGACAGTAAGAAGAGTCAGACTTCTTTTACTTAAATCGGCATTGTGCCTTTTGTATTTAATTCCGATGCAATTTCTGTGTTTCATCGTCAATAAGAAGGTCCAAGGGATACAGTAAACCTGGAGTGAAGCATCGTAGTCTATATCTAATGTCACAGGAATGGTTCAAAACATAGAGAGTAGGAAGAGTCAGTCTTCCTGTACTTATGTCGGCATTGTGCTGTTTCTATTTAATTCCGATGTAATTTCTCTGTTTAATCATCAACACGAAGGTCAGAGGGATACAGTAAACCTGAAGTGAAGCATCGGAATCTATAACTAGTGTCACAGGAATGGTTCAAAACATAGTCAGTGAGAAGAGTCACAGTCTTCTTGTACTTAAGTCGGCATTGTGAATTTTGTATTTAAATCCGATGCAATTTCTGTGTTTCATCGTCAATGTAAAGGTCCAAGGGATACAGTAAACCTGGAGTGAAGCATCGGAATCTATAACTAGTGTCAAAGGAATGGTTCAAAACATTGACAGTAAGATGAGTCAGTCTTCATGTACTTAAGTCGCAATTGTGCCTTTTGTATTTAATTGCGATGCAATTTGTGTGTTTCATTGTCAATATGAAGGTCCAATGGATACGGTAAACCTGAAGTGAAGCATCGGAATCTATAACTAGTGTCACAGGAATGGTTCAAAACATAGTCAGTAAGAAGCGTCAGTCTTTTTGTACTTAAGTCGGCATTGTGCCATCTCTATTTAATTGCGGTGCAATTTCTGTGTTTCATCGTCAAAAAGAAGGGCCAAGGGATACAGTATACCTGCAGGGAAGCATCGGATTCTATAACTAGTGTCACAGGAATGGTTCAAACATAGACAGTAAGATGAGTCAGTCCTCTTGTACTTAAGTCGGCATTGTGCCTTTTGTACTTAATTCCCATGCAATTTCTGTGTTTCATCGCTAATCAGAAGGTCCAAGGGATACAGTAAACCTGGAGTGAAGCATCGAAATCTATAACTAGTATCACAAGAAATGGTTCAAAACATAGACAGAAAGCAGAGTCAGTCTTCTTGTAGTTAAGTCGGCATTGTGCCTTTTGTATTTAATTCCGATGCAATTTCTGTGTTTCATCGTCAATAAGAAGGGCAGAGATATACAGTAAACCTGAAGTGAAGCATCGTAATTTATAACTAGTGTCACAGGAATGGTTCAAATCAAAGACAGTAGGAAGAATCAGTCTTCTTGTACTTAAGTCGGCATTGTGCCTTTTTTATTTAATTCCGATGCAATTTCCGTGTTTCATCGTCAATAAGAAGGTCCAAGGGATACAGTAAACCTAGAGTGAAGCATCGGAATCCATAACTAGTGTCGCAGGAATGTTTCAAAACATAGACAGTAAGAAGAGTCAGTCTTCTTGTACTTAATTCGGCATTGTGCCTTTTGTATTTAATTCCGACGCAATTTCTGTGTTTCATCGTCAATAAGAACGTCAGAGGGATACAGTAAATCTGAAGTGAAGCATCGGAATCTGTAACTATTGTCACAGGAATGGTACAAAACATAGACAGTAAGAAGAGTCAGTCATCTTGTACTTAAGTCAGCATTGTGCCTTTTGTATTTATTTCCGATGTAATTTCTGTGTTTTATCGTCAGTAAGAAGGTCAGAGGGATACAGTAAACCTGAAGTGAAGCATCGGAAACTATAACTAGTGTCACAGGAATGGTTCAAAACATAGTCAGTTAGAAGAGTCAGTGTTCTTGTACTTAAGTCGGCATTGTGCTTTTGTATTTAATTCCGATGCAATTTCTGTGTTTCATCGTCATTATGAAGGTCCAAGGGATACAGTAAACCTGGAGTGAAGCATCGGAATCTAAAACTAGTGTCACAGAAATGGTTCAAAGCATAGACAGTAAGATGAGTCAGTCTTCTTGTACTTTTGTGCCTTTTGTATTTAATTCCAATGCAATTTCTGTGTTCCATCGTCAATAAGAAGGTCCAAGGGATACAGTAAACCTGAAGTGAAGCATCGGAATCTATCTCTAGTGTCACAGGAATGGTTCAAAACATAGGTAGTGGGAAGAGTCAGTCTCCTTGTACTTAAGTCGGTATTGTGCCTTTTCTGATTAATACCGATGCAATTTCTGTGTTTCATCGTCAATAAGAAAGTCAGAGGGATACAGTAAATCTGAAATGGAGCATCGGAATCTATAACTAGTGTCGCAGGAATGGTTCAAAACATAGACAGTAAGAAGAGTCAGTCTTCTTGTACGTAATTCGGCATTGTGCCTTTTGTATTTAATTCCGACGCAATTTCCGTGCTTCATCGTCAATGTAAAGGTCCAAGGGATACAGTAAACCTGGAGTGAAGCATCGGAATCTATAACTAGTGTCAAAGGAATGGTTCAAAACATAGACAGTAAGATGAGTCAGTCTCCTTGTACTTAAGTCGGCATTGTGCCTTTTGTATTTAATTTCGATGCAATTTCTGTGTCTCAACGCCAATAAGACGCTCCAAGGGATACAGTAAACCTGAAGTGAAGCATCAGCATCTATAACTAGTGTCACAGGAATGGTTCAAAACATAGACAGCAGGAAGAGTCAGTTTTCTTGTACTTAGGTCGGTATTGTGCCTTTTCTATTTAATTCCGATTCTATTTCTGTGTTTCATCGTCAATAAGAAAGTCAGGGGGATACAGTAAACCTGAAGTGAAGCATCTGAATCTGTAACTAGTGTAACAGGAATGGTTCAAAACATAGAGAGTTGGAAGGGTCAGTCTTCTTGTACTTAAGTCGTCAATGTGCCTTTTGTATTTCATTCCGATGCAATTTCTGTGTTTCATCGTTCATAAGAAGGTCCGAGGGATACAGTAAACCGCAAGTGAAGCATCGGAATAAAAAACTAGTGTCACCGGAATGGTTCAAAACATAGAGAGGTGGAGGAGTCAGCCTTCTTGTACTTAAGTCGGCATTGTGCTTTTTCTATTTCATTCCGATGCGATTTCTGTGTCTCATCGTCAATATGAAGTTCTAAGGGATACAGTAAACCTGAAGGGAAGCATCGGAATCTATAACTAGCGTCACAGGAATGGTTCAAAACATAGTCAGTAAGAAGCGTCAGTCTTTTTGTACTTAAGTCGGCATTGTGCCTTTTCTATTTAATTCCGATGCAATTTCTGTGTTTCATCGACGAAAAGAAGGGCCAAGGGATACAGTATACCTGCAGGGAAGCATCGGAATCTATGACTAGTGTCACAGGATGGTTCAAAACATAGACAGTAAGATGAGTCAGTCTTCTTGTACTTAAGTCGGCATTGTGCCTTTTGTATTTAATTCCTATGCAATTTCTGTGTTTCATCGCTAATAAGAAGGTCCAAGGGATACAGTAAACCTGAAGTGAAGCATCAGAATCTATAGCTAGTGTCACAGAAATGGTTCAAAACATAGTCCGTAAGAAGAGTCAGTCTTCTTGTACTTAAGTGGTCATTGTACCTTTTGTATTTAATTCCGATGCAGTTTCTGTGTTTCACCGTCAATAAGAAGGTCCAAGGGAAACAGTAAACCTGGAGTGAAGCATCGGAATCTACAACTAGTGTCACAGGAATGGTTCAAAACATAGAGATTTGGAAGATTCAGTCTTCTTGTATTTAAGTCGGAATTGTGGCTTTTGTATTTCATTCCGATGCAATTTCTGTGTTTCATCGTCAATAAGAAGGTCCAAGGGATACAGTAAACCTGGAGTGAAGCATCGGAATCTGTAACTAGTGTCACAGGCATTGTTCAATACATAGACAGTAAGAAGAGTCTGTCTTCTTGTACTTGTGCTTTTTGTATTGTATTCCTATGCAATTTCTGTGTTTCATTGTCAATAAGAAGGTCCGAGGTATACAGTAATCCTGAAGTAAAGCATCGGAATCTATGACTAGTGTCACTGGAATGGTTCAAAACATAGTCAGTAAGAGGAGTCAGTCTTCTTGTACTTAAGTCGGTATTGTGCCTTTGTATTTAATTCCGATGCAATTTCTGTGTTTCATCGTCAATAAGATGGTCCAAGGGATACAGTAAACCTGAAGTGAAGCATCAGAATCTATAACTAGTGTCACAGGAATGGTTCAAAACATAGTCAGTAAGAAGAGTCAGTCTTCATGTACTTAAGTCATCATTGTTGCCTTTTCTTTTTAATTCTGATGCAATTTCTGTGATTCATTGGTAATAAGAGGGTCCAAGGGATACAGTACACTGGAGTGATGCATCGGAATCTATAACTAGTGTCACAAGAATGGTTGAAAACATAGACAGTAAGAAGAGTCAGACTTCTTTTACTTAAATCGGCATTGTGCCTTTTGTATTTAATTCCGATGCAATTTCTGTGTTTTCATCGTCAATAAGAAGGTCCAAGGGATACAGTAAACCTGGAGTGAAGGCATCGTAGTCTATAACTAATGTCACAGGAATGGTTCAAAACATAGACAGTAAGAAGAGTCAGTCTTCTTGTACTTAATTCGGCATTGTGCCTTATGTATTTAATTCTGAAGCAATTTCTGTGTTTCATCGTCAATAAGAAGGTCCAAGGGATACAGTAAACCTGAAATGAAACATCGGAATCTATAACTAGTGTCACAGGAATGGTTCAAAACATAGACAGTAGGAAAAGTCAGTCTACATGTACTTAAGTTGGCATTGTGCCTTTTGTTTTTAATTCCGATGCAATTTCTGTGTTTCACCGTCAATAAGAAGAACCAAGGAAACAGTAAACCTGGAGTGAAGCATCGGAATCTATA
>NW_025727459.1:0-37383 GCF_021461385.2 Schistocerca piceifrons | reverse complement strand
TGTTTCATCGTCAAAGAGAAGGTCCAAGTGACACAGTAAACCTGAAGTGAAGCATCGGAATCGAAAACTAGTGTCACAGGAATGGGTCAAACATAGACAGCAAGAAGAGTCAGTCTTCTTGTACTTAAGTCGGCATTGTGCCTTTTGTATTTAATTCCGATGCAATTTCTGTGTTTCATCGTCAATAAGAAGGTCCAAGGGATACAGTAAACCTCAAGTGAAGCATCGGAATCTATAACTAGTGTCACAGGAATGGTTCAAAACATAGTCAGTAAGAAGAGTCAGTCTTTTTGTACTTAAGTCGGCATTGTATCTTTTGTGTTTCATTCCGATGCAATTTCTGTGCTTCATCGTCAGTAAGAAGGTCAGAGGGATACAGTAAACCTGAAGTGAAGCATTGGAATCTATAACTAGTGTCACAGGAATGGTTCAAAACATAGTCAGTAAGAGGAGTCATTCTTCTTGTACTTAAGTCGGCATTGTGCCTTTTGAATTTCATTCCGATGCAATTTCTGTGTTTCTTCGTCAATAAGAAGGTCCAAGGGATACAGCAGACCTGGAGTGAATAATCGGAATGTATAACTAGTGTCACAGGAATGGTTAAAATCATAGACAGTAGGAAGAGTCAGTCTTCTTGTACTTATGTTGGCATTGTGCCTTGTGTATTTAATTCCGATGCAATTTCTGTGTTTCATCGTCAATAAGAAGGTCAGAGGGATACAGTAAACTTGAAGTGAAGCATCGGAATCCAAAACTAGTGTCACAGGAATGGTTCAAAACATAGACAGTAGGAAGAGTCAGTCTTCTTGTCCTTATGTCGGCATTGTGCGTTTTGTATTTAATTCCGATGCAATTTCTGTGTTTCATCGTCAATAAGGAGGTCCAAGGGATACAGTAACCCTGGAGTGTTGCATCAGAATCTATAACTAGTGTCACAGGAATGGTTCAAAACGTAGACAGTAAGAAGTGTCAGTCTTCGTGTAGTTAAGTCGGCATTTTGCCTTTTGTGTTTAATTCCGATGCATTTTCTGTGTTTCATCGTCAATAAGAAGGTCCAAGGGATACAGTAAACCTTAAGTGAAGCATCGGAATCTATAACTAGTGTCACAGGATTGGTTCAAACATAGTCAGTAAGAAGAGTCAGTCTTCTTGTACTTAAGTCGGCATTGTGCCTTTTTGTATTTAATTCCGATGCAATTTCTGTGTTTCATCGGCTATAAGGTCAGAGGGATACAGTAAACCTGAAGTGAAGCACCGGAATCTATAACTAGTGTCACAGGAATGGTTCAAAATATAGACAGTAGGAAGAGTGAGTCTTCGTGTACATAAGTCGGCATTGTGCCTTTTGTATCTAATTCCGATGCAATTTCTGTGTTTCATCGTGAATAAGAAGGTCCAAGTGATACAGTGAACTGGAGTGAAGCATCGGAAACTATGAGTAGTGTCACAGGAATGGTTCAAAACATAGACAGTAAAACGAGTCAGTCTTCGTGTACTTAAGTCGGCATTTTGCCCTTTGTATTTAATTCCAATGCAATTTCTGTGTTTCATCGTCAATAAGAAGGTCCAAGGGATACAGTAAACCTGAAGTGAAGCCTCGGAATCTGTAACTAGTGTTACAGGAATGGTTCAAAACAAAGTCAGTAAGAAGAGTCAGTTTTCTTGTCCTTAAGTCCGCATTGTGCCTTTTGTATTTAATTCCGATGGAATTTCTGTGTTTCATCGTCAATAAGAAGGTCCAAGGGATACAGTAAACCTGGTGTGTAGCATCGGAATCTGTAACTAGAGTCACAGGAATGGTTCAAACAAAGTCAGTAAGAAGAGTCAATCTTCTTGTCCTTAAATCCGCATTGTGCCTTTTGTTTTTAATTCCGATGCAGTTTCTGTCTTTCAGCGTCAATAAGAAGGTCCAAGGGATACAGTAAACCTGGAGTGTAGCATCGGAATCTATAACTAGTGTCACATGAATGGTTCAAAACAAAGTCTGTAAGAAGAGTCGGTCTTCATGTACTTAAGTCGGCATTGTGCCTTTTGTGTTTAATTGCGATGCAATTTCTGTGTTTCATCGTCAATAAGAGGGTCCAAGTGATACAGTAAACCTGAAGTGAAGCATCGGAATCTATGACTAGTGTCACAGGAATGGTTCAAAACATAGACAGTTAGAAGAGTCAGTCTTCCTGTACTTAAGTCGGCATTTTGCATTTTGTATTTAATTCCGATGGAATTTCTGTGTTTCATCGTCAATAAGAAGGTCTAAGGGACACAGTAAACCTGAGGTGAAGCATCGGAATCTATAACTAGTGTCACAGGAATGGTTCAAAACATAGTCAGTAAGAACAGTCAGTATTCTTGTACTTAAGGCGGCATTGTGCCTTTTCTATTTAATTCCGATGCAATTTCTGTGTTTCATCGTCAATAAGAAGGTCCAAGGGATACAGTAAACCTGGAGTGAAGCATCGGAATCTATAACTAGTGTCACAGGAATGGGTCAAAACATAGACAGTAAGAAGAGTCAGTCTTCTTGTACTTAAGTCAGCATTGTGCCTTTTGTATTTAATTCCGATGCAATTTCTGTATTTCATCGTCAATAAGAAGGACCAAGGGATACAGTGAACCTGAAGTGAAGTATCGGAATTTATAACTACTGTCACAGGAATGGTTCAAAACAAAGTCAGTAGGAAGAGTCAGTCTTCTTGTCGTTAAGTCGGCATTATGCCTTTTGTATATAATTCCGATGCAATTTCTGTGTTTCATCGTCAATAAGAAGGTCCAAGGGATACAGTAAACCTGGAGTGTAGCATCGGAATCTATAACTAGTGTCACAGGAATGGTTCAAAGCATAGTCAGTAAAACGAGTCAGTCTTCTTGTACTTAAGTCGGCATTGTGCCTTTTCTAGTTAATTCCGATACAATTTCTGTGTTTCATCGTCAATAAGATCAAAGGGATACAGTAGACCTGAAGTGCAGCATCGGAATCTATAACTAGTGTCACAGGAATGATTCAAAACATTGACAGTAGGAAGAGTCAGTATTCTTGTACTTAAGTCGGCATTGTGCCTTTTGTATTTAATTCCGATGCAATTTCTGTGTTTCATCGTCAATATGAAGGTCCAAGGGATACAGTAAACCTGAAGTGAAGCATCGGAATCTATAACTAGTGTTACAGGAATGGTTCAAAACATAGTCAGTAAGAAGAGTCAGTCTTCTTGTACTTAAGTTGGCATTGTGTCTTTTGTATTTCATTCCGATGCAATTTCTGTGTTTCTTCGGCAATAAGAAGGTAAAAGGGATACAGTAAACCTGGAGTGAAGCATCGGAATCTATAACTAGTGTCACAGGAATGGTTCAAAGCATAGTCAGTAAAACGAGTCAGTCTTCTTGTACTTAAGTCGGCATTGTGCCTTTTCTAGTTAATTCCGATACAATATCTGTGTTTCATCGTCAATAAGATCAAAGGGATACAGTAAACCTGAAGTGAAGCATCGGAATCTATAACTAGTGTCACAGGAATGATTCAAAACATTGACAGTAGGAAGAGTCAGTATTCTTGTACTTAAGTCGGCATTGTGCCTTTTGTATTTAATTCCGATGCAATTTCTGTGTTTCATCGTCAATAAGAAGGTCCAAGGGATACAGTAAACCTGAAGTGAAGCATCGGAATCTATAACTAGTGTTACAGGAATGGTTCAAAACATAGTCAGTAAGAAGAGTCAGTCTTCTTGTACCTAAGTTGGCATTGTGTCTTTTGTATTTCATTCCGATGCAATTTCTGTGTTTCTTCGGCAATAAGAAGGTCCAAGGGATACAGTAAACCTGGAGTGAAGCATCGGAATCTATAACTAGTGTCACAGGTATGGTTAAAAACATAGATAGTAGGAAGAGACAGTCTTCTTGTACTTAAGTTGGCATTATGCATTTGTATTTAATTCCGATGCAATTTCTGTGTTTTATCGTCAATAAGAAGGTCAGAGGGATACAGTAAACATGAACTGAAGCATCGGAATCCAAAACTAGTGTCACAGGAATGGTTCAAAGCATAGACATTAGGAAGAGTCAGTCTTCTTGTACTTAAGTCGGCATTGTGCCTTGTGTATTTAATTCCGATGCAATTTCTGTGTTTCATCGTCAATAAGAAGGTCAGAGGGATACAGTAAACATGAAGTGAAGCATCGGAATCCAAAACTAGTGTCACAGGAATGGTTGAAAACATAGACAGTAGGAAGAGTCAGTCTTCTTGTCCTTATGTCGGCATTGTGCGTTTTGTATTTAATTCCGATGCAATTTCTGTGTTTCATCGTCAATAAGGAGGTCCAAGGGATACAGTAACCCTGGAGTGTTGCATCAGAATCTATAACTAGTGTCACAGGAATGGTTCAAAACGTAGACAGTAAGAAGTGTCAGTCTTCGTGTAGTTATGTCGGCATTTTGCCTTTTGTGTTTAATTCCGATGCATTTTCTGTGTTTCATCGTCAATAAGAAGGTCCAAGGGATACAGTAAACCTTAAGTGAAGCATCGGAATCTATAACTAGTGTCACAGGATTGGTTCAAACATAGTCAGTAAGAAGAGTCAGTCTTCTTGTACTTAAGTCGGCATTGTGCCTTTTTGTATTTAATTCCGATGCAATTTCTGTGTTTCATCGGCGATAAGGTCAGAGGGATACAGTAAACCTGAAGTGAAGCACCGGAATCTATAACTAGTGTCACAGGAATGGTTCAAAGTATAGACAGTAGGAAGAGTGAGTCTTCGTGTACTTAAGTCGGCATTGTGCCTTTTGTATCTAATTCCGATGCAATTTCTGTGTTTCATCGTGAATAAGAAGGTCCAAGTGATACAGTTAACCTGAAGTGAAGCATCGGAAACTATGAGTAGTGTCACAGGAATGGTTCAAAACATAGACAGTAAAACGAGTCAGTCTTCGTGTACTTAAGTCGGCATTTTGCCCTTTGTATTTAATTCCAATGCAATTTCTGTGTTTCATCGTCAATAAGAAGGTCCAAGGGATACAGTAAACCTGAAGTGAAGCCTCGGAATCTGTAACTAGTGTTACAGAAATGGTTCAAAACAAAGTCAGTAAGAAGAGTCAGTTTTCTTGTCCTTAAGTCCGCATTGTGCCTTTAGTATTTAATTCCGATGCAATTTCTATGTTTCATCGTCAATAAGAAGGTCCAAGGGATACAGTAAACCTGGAGTGTAGCATCGGAATCCAAAACTAGTGTCACAGGAATGGTTCAAAACATAGACAGTAGGAAGAGTCAGTCTTCTTCTACTTAAGTCTGCGTAGTGCCTTTTGTATTTAATTCCGATGCAATTTCTGTGTTTCATCGTCAATAAGAAGGTAAGAGGGATACAGTAAACCTGAAGTGAAACATCGGTATCCAAAACTAGTGCCACAGGAAGGGTTCAAGTCATAGACAGTAGGAAGAGTCAGTCTTCTTGTACTTAAGTCGGCATTGTGCCTTTTGTGTTTAATTCCGATGCAATTTCTGTGTTTCATCGTCAATAAGAGGGTCCAAGTGATACAGTAAACCTGAAGTGAAGCATCGGAATCTATGACTAGTGTCACAGGAATGGTTCAAAACATAGACAGTTAGAAGAGTCAGTCTTCCTGTACTTAAGTCGGCATTTTGCATTTTGTATTTAATTCCGATGGAATTTCTGTGTTTCATCGTCAATAAGTAGGTCTAAGGGACACAGTAAACCTGAGGTGAAGCATCGGAATCTATAACTAGTGTCACAGGAATGGTTCAAAACATAGTCAGTAAGAAGAGTCAGTATTCTTGTACCTAAGGCGGCATTGTGCCTTTTCTATTTAATTCCGATGCAATTTCTGTGTTTCATCGTCAATAAGAAGGTCCAAGGGATACAGTAAACCTGGAGTGAAGCATCGGAATCTATAACTAGTGTCACAGGAATGGGTCAAAACATAGACAGTAAGAAGAGTCAGTCTTCCTGTACTTAAGTCAGCATTGTGCCTTTTGTATTTAATTCCGATGCAATTTCTGTGTTTCATCGTCAATAAGAAGCACCAAGGGATACAGTGAACCTGAAGTGAAGTATCGGAATTTATAACTACTGTCACAGGAATGGTTCAAAACAAAGTCAGTAGGAAGAGTCAGTCTTCTTGTCGTTAAGTCGGCATTATGCCTTTTGTATATAATTCCGATGCAATTTCTGTGTTTCATCGTCAATAAGAAGGTCCAAGGGATACAGTAAACCTGGAGTGTAGCATCGGAATCTATAACTAGTGTCACAGGAATGGTTCAAAGCATAGTCAGTAAAACGAGTCAGTCTTCTTGTACTTAAGTCGGCATTGTGCCTTTTCTAGTTAATTCCGATACAATTTCTGCGTTTCATCGTCAATAAGATCAAAGGGATACAGTAGACCTGAAGTGCAGCATCGGAATCTATAACTAGTGTCACAGGAATGATTCAAAACATTGACAGTAGGAAGAGTCAGTAATCTTGTACTTAAGTCGGCATTGTGCCTTTTGTATTTAATTCCGATGCAATTTCTGTGTTTCATCGTCAATATGAAGGTCCAAGGGATACAGTAAACCTGAAGTGAAGCATCGTAATCTATAACTAGTGTTACAGGAATGGTTCAAAACATAGTTAGTAAGAAGAGTCAGTCTTCTTGTACTTAAGTTGGCATTGTGTCTTTTGTATTTCATTCCGATGCAATTTCTGTGTTTCTTCGGCAATAAGAAGGTCCAAGGGATACAGTAAACCTGGAGTGAAGCATCGGAATCTATAACTAGTGTCACAGGAATGGTTCAAAGCATAGTCAGTAAAACGAGTCAGTCTTCTTGTACTTAAGTCGGCATTGTGCCTTTTCTAGTTAATTCCGATACAATATCTGTGTTTCATCGTCAATAAGATCAAAGGGATACAGTAAACCTGAAGTGAAGCATCGGAATCTATAACTAGTGTCACAGGAATGATTCAAAACATTGACAGTAGGAAGAGTCAGTATTCTTGTACTTAAGTCGGCATTGTGCCTTTTGTATTTAATTCCGATGCAATTTCTGTGTTTCTTCGGCAATAAGAAGGTCCAAGGGATACAGTAAACCTGGAGTGAAGCATCGGAATCTATAACTAGTGTCACAGGTATGGTTAAAAACATAGATAGTAGGAAGAGACAGTCTTCTTGTACTTAAGTTGGCATTATGCATTTGTATTTAATTCCGATGCAATTTCTGTGTTTTATCGTCAATAAGAAGGTCAGAGGGATACAGAAAACATGAACTGAAGCATCGGAATCCAAAGCTAGTGTCACAGGAATGGTTCAAAGCATAGACATTAGGAAGAGTCAGTCTTCTTGTACTTAAGTCGGCATTGTGCCTTTTGTATTTAATTCCGATGCAATTTCTGTGTTTCATCGTCAATTAGAAGGTCCAAGGGATACAGTAAACCTGAAGTGAAGCATCGGAATCTATAACTAGTGTCACAGGAATGGTTCAAAACATAGTCAGTAAGAAGAGTCAGTCTTCTTGTATTTAAGTCGGCATTGTGCCTTTTGTATTTCATTCCGATGCAAATTCTGTGTTTCTTCGGCAATAAGAAGGTCCAAGGGATACAGTAAACCTGGAGTGAAGCTTCGGAATCTATAACTAGTGTCACAGGTATGGTTAAAAACATAGACAGTAGGTAGAGTCAGTCTTCTTGTACTTCAGTCGGCATTGTACCTTTTGTATTTAATTCCGATACAATTTCTGTGTTTTTATCGTCAATTAGAAGGTCCAAGGGATACAGTAAACCTGAAGTGAAGCATCGGAATCTATAACTAGTGTCACAGGAATGGTTCAAAACATAGTCAGAAAGAAGAGTCAGTCTTCTTGTACTTAAGTCATCATTGTGCATTTTGTATTTCATTCCGATGCAATTTCTGTGCTTCTTCGGCAATAAGAAGGTCCAAGGGAAACAGTAAACCTGGAGTGAAGCATCGGAATCTATAACTAGTGTCACAGGTATGGTGAAATACATAGACAGTAGGAAGAGTCAGTCTTCTTGTACTTAAGTCGGCATTGTGCCTTTCGTATTTAATTCCGATGCAATTTCTGTGTTTCATCGGCATTAAGGTCAGAGAGAAACAGTAAACCTGAAGTGCAGCATCGGAATCTATAACTAGTGTCACAGGAATGGTTAAAAACATAGAAAGTAAGAAGAGTCAGTCTTCCTGTACTTAAGTCGGCATTGTGCCTTTTCTAATTAATTCCGATGCAATTTCTGTGTTTCATCGTCAATAAGATCAGAGGGATACAGTAAACCTGAAGTGAAGCATCGGAATCCAAAACTAGTGTCACAGGAATGGTTAAAAACATAGACAGTAGGAAGAGTCAGTCTTCTTGTACTTAAGTCGGCATTGAGCCTTTTGTATTTAATTCCAATGCAATTTCTGTGTTTCATCGTCAATAAGAAGGTCCAAGGCATACAGTAAACCTGAAGTGAAGCAACGGTATCCAAAACTAGTGTCTCAGGAATGGTTCAAAACATAGACAGTAGGAAGAGTCAGTCTTCTTGTACTTAAGTCGGCATTGTGCCTTTTGTATTTAATTCCGATGCAATTTCTGTGTTTCATCGTCAATAACAGGGTCCAAGTGATACAGTAAACCTGAAGTGAAGCATCGGAATCTATGACTAGTGTCACAGGAATGGTTTAAAACATAGACAGTAAGAAGAGTCAGTCTTCGTGTACTTATGTCGGCATTTTGCCTTTTGTATTTAATTCCGATGGAATTCCTGTGTTTCATCGTCAATAAGAAGGTCCAAGGGATACAGTAAACCTGAGGTGAAGCATCGGAATCTATAACTAGTGTCACAGGAATGGTTCAAAATATAGTCAGTAAGAAGAGTCTGTATTCTTGTACTTAAGTCGGCATTGTGCCCTTTCTATATAATTCCGATGCAATTTCTGTGTTTCATCGTCAATAAGAAGGTCCAAGGGATACAGTAAACCTTGAGTGAAGCATCGGAATCTATAACTAGTGTCACAGGAATTGGTCAAAACATAGGCAGTAAGAAGAGTCAGTCCTCTTGTACTTAAGTCAGCATTGTGCCTTTTGTATTTAATTCCGATGCAACTTCTGTGTTTCATAGTCAATAAGAAGGTCCAAGGGATACAGTAAAACTGAAGTGAAGCATCGGAATCTATAACTTGTGTCACAGGAATGGTTCAAAACAAAGTCAGTAGGCAGAGTCAGTCTTCTTGTCCTTAAGTCGGCATTTTGTCTTTTGTATTTAATTCCGATGCAATTTCTGTGTTTCATCGTCAATAAGAAGGTCCAAGGGATACAGTAAACCTGGAGTGTAGCATCGGAATCTATAACTAGTGTCACAGGAATGGTTCAAACCATAGACAGTAAGAAGAGTGAGTCTTCGTGCACTTAAGTCGGCATTTTGCCTTTTGGATTTAATTCCGATGCAATTTCTGTGTTTCATCGTCAATAAGAAGGTCCAAGGGATACAGTAAACCAGAAGTGAAGCATCGGAATCCATAATTAGTGTCACAGGTATGGTTAAAAACATAGACAGTAGGAAGAGTCAGTCTTCTTGTCCTTAAGTTGGCATTGTGCCTTTTGTATTTAATTCCGATGCAATTTCTGTGTTTCATCGTCAATAAGAAGGTCAGAGGGATACAAAAAACCTGAAGTGAAGCATCGGAATCTATAACTAGTGTCACAGGAATGGTTCAAAACAAAGTCAATAAGAAGAGTCTGTCTTCTTGTCCTTAAGTCGGCATTGTGCCTTTTGTATTTAATTCCGTAGCAATTTCTGTGTTTCATCGTCAATAAGAAGGTCCAAGGGATACAGTAAACCTGGAGTGAAGCATCGGAATCTATAACTAGTGCCACTAGAATGGTTCAAAACATAATCAGTAAGAAGAGTAAGTCTTCTTGTACTTAAGTCGGCATTGTGCCTTTTGTATTTAATTCCGATGCAATTTCTGTGTTTCAACGGCATTAAGGACAGAGGGAAACAGTAAACCCGAAGTGAAGCATCGGAATCTATAACTAGTGTCACAGGAATGGTTAAAAAATAGAAAGTATGAAGAGTCAGTCTTCTTGTACTTAAGTCGGCATAGAGCCTTTTGTATTTAATTCCGATGCAATTTCTGTGTTTCATTTTCAATAAGAAGGTAAGAGGGATACAGTAAACCTGAAGTGAAGCATCGGAATCCAAACCTAGTGTCACAGGAATGGTTCTAAACATAGACAGTAGGAAGAGTCAGTCTTCTTGTACTTATGTCGGCATTGTGTCTTTTGCATTTAATTCCAATGCAATTTCTGTGTTTTATCGTCAATAGGTATACAGTAAACCTGAAGTGAAGCATCGGAATCTATAACTAGTGTCACAGGAAAGGTTCAAAACATAGTAAGTAAGAAGTGTCAGTCTTCTTGTACTTAAGTCGCCATTGTGCATTTTCTATTTAATTACTATGCAATATCTGAGTTTCATCGTCAATAAGAAGGTCCATGGGATACAGTAAACCCAAAGTGATGCATCGGAATCTATAACTAGTGTCACAGGAATGGTTAAAAACATAGAAAGTATGAAGAGTCAGTCTTCTTGTCCTTAAGTCGGCATTGTGCCTTTTCTAGTTAATTCCGATGCAATTTCTGTGTTTCATCGTCAATAAGATCAGAGGGATACAGTAAACCTGAAGTGAAGCATCGGAATCTATAACTAGTGTCACAGGAATGGTTAAAAACATAGAATGTAAGAAGAGTCAGTCTTCCTGTACTTAAGTCGGCATTGTGCCTTTTCTAATTAATTCCGATGCAATTTCTGTGTTTCATCGTCAATAAGAGGGTCCAAGTGATACAGTAAACCTGAAGTGAAGAATCGAAATCTATAACTAGTGTCACAGGAATGGTTCAAAACATAGTCAGTAAGAAGAGTCAGTCTTCTTGTACTTAAGTCGGCATTGTGCCTTTTGTATTTCATTCCGATGCATTTTCTGTGTTTCTTCGGCAATAAGAAGGTCCAAGGGATACAGTAAACCTGGAGTGAAGCATCGGAATCTATAACTAGTGTCACAGGTATGGTTAAAACATAGACAGTAGGAAGAGACAGTCTTCTTGTACTTAAGTCAGCATTGTGCCTTTTGTATTTAATTCCGATGCAATTTCTGTGTTTCATCGTCAATAAGAAGGTCCAAGGCATACAGTAAACCTGAAGTGAAGCATCGGAATCTATAACTAGTGTCACAGGAATGGTTCAAAACATAGTCAGTAGGAAGAGTCAGTCTTCTTGTCCTTAAGTCGGCATTGTGCCTTTTGTATTTCATTCCGATGCAATTTCTGTGTTTCTTCGGCAATAAGAAGGTCCAAGGGATACAGTAAACCTGGAGTGAAGCATCGGAATCTATAACTAGTGTCACAGGTATGGTTAAAAACATAGACAGTAGGAAGAGTCAGTCTTCTTGTACTTATGTCATCATTGTGCCTTTTGTATTTTATTCCGATGCAATTTCTGTGTTTCATCGTCATTAAGGTCAGAGAGTAACAGTACCCCGAAGTGAAGCATCGGAATCTATAACTAGTGTCACAGGAATGGTTAAAAACATTAAAAGTGTGAAGAGTCAGTCTTCTTGTACTTAAGTCGGCATTGTGCCTTTTCTAGTTAATTCATTTGCAATTTCTGTGTTTCATAGTCAATAAGATCAGTGGGATACAGTAAACCTGAAGTGAAGCATCGGAATCCAAAACTAGTGTCACAGGAATGGTTCAAAACATAGACAGTAGGAAGAGTCAGTCTTCTTGTACTTAAGTCGGCATTGTGCCTTTTGTATTTAATTCCGATGCAATTTCTGTGTTTCATCGTCAATAAGAAGGTCAGAGGGATACAATAAACCTGAAGTGAAGCATCGGAATCTATAACTAGTGTCACAGGAATGGTTCAAAACAAAGTCAGTAAGAAGATTCAGTCTTCTTGTCCTTAAGTCGGCATTGTGCCTTTTGTATTTAATTCCGATGCAATTTCTGTGTTTCATCGTCAATAAGAAGGTTCAAGGGATACAGTAAACCTGGAGTGAAGCATCGGAATCTATAACTAGTGTCACTGGAATGGTTCAAAACATAGTCAGTAAGAAGAGTCAGTCTTCTTGTACTTAAGTTGGCATTGTGCCTTTTGTAGTTAATTCCGACGCAATTTGTGTGTTTCTTCGGCATTAAGGACAGAGGGAAACAGTAAACCTGAAGTGAAGCAGCGGAATCTATAACTAGTGTCACAGGAATGGTTAAAAACATAGACAGTAAGAAGAATGAGTCTTCGTGTATTTAAGTCGGCATTTTGCCTTTTGGATTTAATTCCGATGCAATATCTGTGTTTCATCGTTAATAAGAAGGTCCAAGGGATACAGTAAACCTGAAGTGAAGCATCGGAATCCATAACTAGTGTCACAGGAATGGTTCTAAACATAGACAGTAGGAAGAGTCAGTCTTCTTGTACTTAAGTCGGCATTGTGCCTTTTGTATTTAATACTGATGCAATTTCTGTGTTTCATCTTCAATAAGAAGGTAAGAGGGATACAGTAAACCTGAAGTGAAGCATCGGAATCTATAACTAGTGTCACAGGAATGGTTCAAAACATAGACAGTAGGAAGAGTCAGTCTTCTTGTACTTAAGTCGGCATTGTGCCTTTTGTATTTAATTCCGATGCAATTTCTGTGTTTCATCGTCAATAAGAAGGTCCAAGACATACAGTAAACCTGAAGTGAAGCATCGGAATCTATAACTAGTGTCACAGGAATCGTTCAAAACATAGTCAGTAAGAAGAGTCAGTCTTCTTGTCCTTAAGTCGGCATTGTGCCTTTTGTATTTAATTCCGATGCAATTTCATCGTCAATAAGGAGGTCCAAGGGATACAGTAAACCTGGAGTGTAGCATCGGAATCTATAACTAGTGTCACAGGAGTGGTTCAAATCATTGACAGTTGGAAGAGTCGGTCTTCTTGTACTTAAGTCGGCATTGTGCCTTTTGTATTTAATTCCGATGCAATTTCTGTGTTTCATCGTCAATAAGAGGGTAAGAAGGATACAGTATACCTGAAGTGAAGCATCGGAATCAAAAACTAGTGTCACAGGAATGGTTCAAAATATAGACAGTAGGATGAGTCAGTCTTCAGGTACATAAGTCGGCATTTTGCCTTTTGTATTTAATTCCGATGCAATTTCTGTGTTTCATCGTGAATAAGAAGGTCAAAGTGATACAGTTATCCTGAAGTGAAGCATCGGAAACTATGACTAGTGTCACAGGAATGGTTCAAAACATAGACAGTAAAACGAGTCAGTCTTCGTGTACTTAAGTCGGCATTTTCCCCTTTGTATTTAATTCCAATGCAATTTCTGTGTTTCATCGTCAATAAGAAGGTCCAAGGGATACAGTAAACCACAAGTGAAGCATCGGAATCTATAACTAGTGTCACAGGAATGGTTCAAAACATAGTCAGTAAGAAGAGTCGGTCTTCATGTACTTAAGTCGGCAATGTGCCTTTTGTATTTAATTCCGATTCAATTTCTGTGTTTCATCGTCAATAAGAAGGTCCAAGGGATACAGTAAACCTGAAGTGAAGCATCGGAATCTATAACTAGAGTCACAGGAATGGTTCAAACAAAGTCAGTAAGAAGAGTCAGTCTTCTTGTCCTTAAATCCGCATTGTGAATTTTGTATTTAATTCCGATGCAGTTTCTGACTTTCATCGTCAATAAGAAGGTCCAAGGGATACAGTAAACCTGGAGTGTAGCATCGGAATCTATAACTAGTGTCACATGAATGGTTCAAAACATAGTCAGTAAGAAGAGTCGGTCTTCATGTACTTAAGTCGGCATTCAGCCTTTAGTATTTAATTCCGATGCGATTTCTGTGTTTCATCGTCAATAAGAAGTTCAGTGGGATACATTAAACTGAAGTGAAGCATCGGAATCTATAACTAGTGTCACAGGTAAGGTTCAAAACATAGTCAGTAGGAAGAGTCAGTCTTTTTGTACTTAAGTCGGCATTGTGCCTTTTGTGTTTAATTCCGATGCATTTTCTGTGTTTCATCGTCAATAAGAAGGTCCAAGGGATACAGTAAACTTGAAGTGAAGCATCGGAATCTATAACTAGTGTCACAGGAATGGTTCAAAAAATAGACAGTAGGAAGAGTCAGTCTTCTTGTACTTAAGTCGGCATTGTGCCTTTTGTATTTAATTCCGATGCAATTTCTGTGTTTCATCGTCAATAAGAGGGTCCAGGTGATACAGTAAACCTGAAGTGAAGCATCGGAATCTATGACTAGTTTCACAGGAATGGTTCAAAACATAGACAGTAAGAAGAGTCAGTCTTCGTGTACTTATGTCGGCATTTTGCCTTTTGTATTTAATTCCGATGGAATTTCTGTGTTTCATCGTCAATAAGAAGGTCCAAGGGATACAGTAAATCTGAAGTGAAGCATCAGAATCTACAACTAGTGTCACAGGAATGGTTCAAAACATAGTCAGTAAGAAGAGTCAGTATTCTTGTACTTAAGTCGGCATTGTGCCTTTTCTATTTAATTCCGTTCCAATTTCTGTATTTCATCGTCAATAAGAAGGTCCAAGGGATACAGTAAACCTGGAGTGAAGCATCGGAATCTATAACTAGTGTCACAGGAATGGGTCAATACATAGACAGTAAGAAGAGTCAGTCATCTTGTACTTAAGTCAGCATTGTGCCTTTTGTATTTAATTCCGATGCAATTTCTGTGTTTCATCATCAAAAAGAAGGTCCAAGGGATACAGTAAACCTCAAGTGAAGCATCGGAATCTATAACTAGTGTCACTGGAATGGTTCAAAACAAAGTCAGTAGGAAGAGTCAGTCTTCTTGTACTTAAGTTGGCATTGTGCCTTTTGTATTTAATTCCGATGCAATTTCTGTGTTTCATCGTCAATAAGAAGGTCAGAGGGATACAATAAACCTGTAGTGAAGCATCGGAATCTCTAACTAGTGTCACAGGAATGGTTCAAAACAAAGTCAGTAAGAAGAGTCAGTCTTCTTGTCCTTAAGTCGGCATTGTGCCTTTTGTATTTAATTCCGATGCAATTTCTGTGTTTCATCGTCAATAAGAAGGTTCAAGGGATACAGTAAACCTGGAGTGAAGCATCGGAATCTATAACTAGTGTCACTGGAATGGTTCAAAACATAGTCAGTAAGAAGAGTCAGTCTTCTTGTACTTAAGTTGGCATTGTGCCTTTTGTATTTAATTCCGATGCAATTTCTGTGTTTCATCGGCATTAAGGACAGACGGAAACAGTAAACCTGAAGTGAAGCAGCGGAATCTATAACGTAGTGTCACAGGAATGGTTAAAAACGTAGAAAGTATGAAGAGTCAGTCTTCTTGTACTTAAGTCGGCATAGTGCCTTTTGTATTTAATACTGATGCAATTTCTGTGTTTCATCTTCAATAAGAAGGTAAGAGGGGTACAGTAAACCTGAAGTGAAGCATCGTTATCCAAAACTAGTGTCACAGGAATGGTTCTAAACATAGACAGTAGGAAGAGTCAGTCTTCTTGTACTTAAGTCGGCACTGTGCCTTTTGTATTTAATTCCAATGCAATTTCTGTGTTTGATCGTCAATAGGTATACAGTAAACTTGAAGTGAAGCATCGGAATCTATAACTAGTGTCACAGGAATGGTTCAAAACATAGTCAGTAAGAAGAGTCAGTCTTCTTGAACTTAAGTCGGCATTGTGCCTTTTGTATTTAATTCCGATGCAATTTCTGTGTTTCATCGTCAATAAGAAGGTACAAGGGATACAGTAAACCTGAAGTGAAGCATCGGAATCTATAACTAGTGTCACTGGAATGGTTCAAAACACAGACAGTAAGAAGAATCTGTCTTCTTGTACTTAAGTCGACATTGTACCTTTTCTATTTAATTCCGATGCAATTTCTGTTTTTCATCGCCAGTAAGAAGGTCAGAGGGATACAATAAACCTGAAGTGAAGAATCGGAATCTATAACTAGTGTCACAGGAATGGTTCAAAGCAAAGTCAGTAAGAAGAGTCAGCCTTCTTGTCCTTAATTCGGCATTGTGCCTTTTGTATTTAATTCCGATGCAGTTTCTGTGTTTTATCGTCAATAAGAAGGTCCAAGGTATACAGTAAACCTGGAGTGAAGCATCGGAATCTATAATTAGTGTCACTGGAATGGTTCAAAGCATAGTCAGTAAGAAGAGTCAGTCTTCTTGTACTTAAGTCGGCATTGTGCCTTTTGTATTTAATTCCGATGCAATATCTGTGTTTCATCATCAATAAGAAGGTAAGAGGGATACAGTAAACCTGAAGTGAAGCATCGGAATCCAAAACTAGTGTCACAGGAATGGTTCTAAACATAGACAATAGGAAGACTCAGTCCTCTTGCGCTTAAGTTGGCATTGTGCCTTTTGTATTTAATTCAAATGCAATTTCTGTGTTTCGTCGTCAATAGGTATACAGTAAACCTGAAGTGAAGCATCGGAATCTATAACTAGTGTCACAGGAATGGTTCAAAACATAGACATTAGAATGAGTCAGTCTTCGTGTACTTAAGTCGGCATTTTGCCTTTTCTATTTAATTCCGATGCAATTTCTGTGTTTCATCGTCAATAAGAAGGTCAGAGGGATACAATAAACCTGAAGTGAAGCATCGAAATCTATAACTAGTGTCACAGGAATGGTTCAAAGCAAAGTCAGTAAGAAGAGTCAGTCTTCTTGTCCTTAAGTCGGCATTGTGCCTTTTGTATTTCATTCCGATGCAATTTCTGTGTTTCATCGTCAGTAAGAAGGTCCACGGGATACAGTAAACCTGGAGTGAGGCATCGGAATCTATAACTAGTGTCACAGGAAAGGTTCAAAGCATAGACAGTAAGAAGAGTCAGTCTTCTTGTACTTAAGTCGACATTGTGCCCTTTCTATTTAATTCCGATGCGATTTCTGTGTTTCATCGTCAATAAGAAGATCAGAGGGATACAATAAACCTGAAGTGAAGCATCGAAATCTTTAACTAGTGTCACAGGAATGGTTCAAAGCAAAGTCAGTAAGAAGAGTCAGTCTTCTTGTCCTTAAGTCGGCATTGTGCCTTTTGTATTTCATTCCGATGCAATTTGTGTTTCATCGTCAAAAAGAAGGTCCAAGGGATACAGTAAACCTAAAGTGAAGCATCGGAATCTATAACTAGTGTCACAGTAATGGTTAAAAACATAGACAGTAGAAAGAGTCAGTCTTCGTGTTCTTAAGTCGGCATTTTGCCTTTTGTATTTAATTCCGATGCAATTTCTGCGTTTCATCGTCAATAAGAAGGTCCAAGGGATACAGTAAACCTGAGGTGAAGCATCGGAATCTATAACTAGTTTCACAGGAATGGTTCAAAACATAGTCAGTAAGAAGAGTCGGTCTTCATGTACTTAAGTCGGCATTGTGCCTTTTGTATTTAATTCCGATGCAATTTCTGTGTTTCATCGTCAATAAGAAGGTCCAAGGGATACAGTAAACCTGAAGTGAAGCATCGGAATCCATAACTAGTGTCACGGGAATGGTTCAAAACAAAGTCAGTAAGAAGAGTCAGTCTTCTTGTCCTTAAGTCGGCATTGTGCCTTTTGTATTTAATTCCGATGCAATTTCTGTGTTTCATCGTCAATAAGAAGGTCCAAGGGATACAGTAAACCTGGAGTGTAGCATCGGAATCTATAACTAGTGTCACAGGAATGGTTCAAAACATAGTCAGTAGAAAGAGTCTGTGTTCTTTTGCTTAAGTCGGCATTATGCCTTTTGTATTTAATTCCGATGCAATTTCTGTGTTTCATTGTCAATAAGAAGGTCAGAGGGATACAGTAAACATGAATTGAAGCTACGGAATCTATGACTAGTGTCACAGGAATGGTTCAAAACATAGTCAGTAAGAATAGTCAGTCTTCTTGTACTTAAGTCGGCATTGTGCCTTTTGTATTTAATTCCGATGCTATTTCTGTGTTTCATCGTCAATAAGAAGGTCCAAGGCATACAGTAAACCTGAAGTGAAGCATCGGAATCTATAACTAGTGTCACAGGAATGGTTCAAAACATAGTCAGTAGGAAGAGTCAGTCTTCTTGTCCTTAAGTCGGCATTGTGCCTTTTGTATTTCATTCCGATGCAATTTCTGTGTTTCTTCGGCAATAAGGAGGTCCAAGGGATAAGTAAACCTGGAGTGAAGCATCGGAATCTATAACTAGTGTCACAGGTATGGTTAAAAACATAGACAGTAGGAAGAGTCAGTCTTCTTGTACTTATGTCATCATTGTGCCTTTTGTATTTTATTCCGATGCAATTTCTGTGTTTCATCGTCATTAAGGTCAGAGAGTAACAGTAAACCCGAAGTGAAGCATCGGAATCTATAACTAGTGTCACAGGAATGGTTAAAAACATTAAAAGTGTAAGAGTCAGTCTTCTTGTACTTAAGTCGGCATTGTGCCTTTTCTAGTTAATTCATTTGCAATTTCTGTGTTTCATAGTCAATAAGATCAGTGGGATACAGTAAACCTGAAGTGAAGCATCGGAATCCAAAACTAGTGTCACAGGAATGGTTCAAAACATAGACAGTAGGAAGAGTCAGTCTTCTTGTACTTAAGTCGGCATTGTGCCTTTTGTATTTAATTCCGATGCAATTTCTGTGTTTCATCGTCAATAAGAAGGTCAGAGGGATACAATAAACCTGAAGTGAAGCATCGGAATCTATAACTAGTGTCACAGGAATGGTTCAAAACAAAGTCAGTAAGAAGATTCAGTCTTCTTGTCCTTAAGTCGGCATTGTGCCTTTTGTATTTAATTCCGATGCAATTTCTGTGTTTCATCGTCAATAAGAAGGTTCAAGGGATACAGTAAACCTGGAGTGAAGCATCGGAATCTATAACTAGTGTCACTGGAATGGTTCAAAACACAGTCAGTAAGAAGAGTCAGTCTTCTTGTACTTAAGTTGGCATTGTGCCTTTTGTAGTTAATTCCGACGCAATTTGTGTGTTTCTTCGGCATTAAGGACAGAGGGAAACAGTAAACCTGAAGTGAAGCAGCGGAATCTATAACTAGTGTCACAGGAATGGTTAAAAACATAGACAGTAAGAAGAGTGAGTCTTCGTGTACTTAAGTCGGCATTTTGCCTTTTGGATTTAATTCCGGTGCAATTTCTGTGTTTCATCGTTAATAAGAAGGTCCAAGGGATACAGTAAACCTGGAGTGAAGCATCGGAATCTAAAACTAGTGTCACAGGAATGGGTCAAACATAGACAGTAAGAAGAGTCAGTTTTCTTGTACTTAAGTCGGCATTGTGCCTTTTGTATTTAGTTCCGATGCAATTTCTGTGTTTCATCGTGAATAAGAAGGTCCAAGGGATACAGTAAACCTGGACTGTAGCATCGGAATCTATAACTAGTGTCACAGGAATGGTTCAAATCATAGTCAGTAAGAAGAGTCGGTCTGCATGTACTTCAGTCGGCATTGTGCCTTTTGTATTTAATTCCGATGCTATTTCTGTGTTTCATCGTCAATAAGAAGGTCCAAGGCATACAGTAAACCTGAAGTGAAGCATCGGAATCTATAACTAGTGTCACAGGAATGGTTCAAAACATAGTCAGTAGGAAGAGTCAGTCTTCTTGTCCTTAAGTCGGCATTGTGCCTTTTGTATTTCATTCCGATGCAATTTCTGTGTTTCTTCGGCAATAAGAAGGTCCAAGGGATAAGTAAACCTGGAGTGAAGCATCGGAATCTATAACTAGTGTCACAGGTATGGTTAAAAACATAGACAGTAGGAAGAGTCAGTCTTCTTGTACTTATGTCATCATTGTGCCTTTTGTATTTTATTCCGATGCAATTTCTGTGTTTCATCGTCATTAAGGTCAGAGAGTAACAGTAAACCCGAAGTGAAGCATCGGAATCTATAACTAGTGTCACAGGAATGGTTAAAAACATTAAAAGTGTGAAGAGTCAGTCTTCTTGTACTTAAGTCGGCATTGTGCCTTTTCTAGTTAATTCATTTGCAATTTCTGTGTTTCATAGTCAATAAGATCAGTGGGATACAGTAAACCTGAAGTGAAGCATCGGAATCCAAAACTAGTGTCACAGGAATGGTTCAAAACATAGACAGTAGGAAGAGTCAGTCTTCTTGTACTTAAGTCGGCATTGTGCCTTTTGTATTTAATTCCGATGCAATTTCTGTGTTTCATCGTCAATAAGAAGGTCAGAGGGATACAATAAACCTGAAGTGAAGCATCGGAATCTATAACTAGTGTCACAGGAATGGTTCAAAACAAAGTCAGTAAGAAGATTCAGTCTTCTTGTCCTTAAGTCGGCATTGTGCCTTTTGTATTTAATTCCGATGCAATTTCTGTGTTTCATCGTCAATAAGAAGGTTCAAGGGATACAGTAATCCTGGAGTGAAGCATCGGAATCTATAACTAGTGTCACTGGAATGGTTCAAAACATAGTCAGTAAGAAGAGTCAGTCTTCTTGTACTTAAGTTGGCATTGTGCCTTTTGTAGTTAATTCCGACGCAATTTGTGTGTTTCTTCGGCATTAAGGACAGAGGGAAACAGTAAACCTGAAGTGAAGCAGCGGAATCTATAACTAGTGTCACAGGAATGGTTAAAAACATAGACAGTAAGAAGAGTGAGTCTTCGTGTACTGAAGTCGGCATTTTGCCTTTTGGATTTAATTCCGATGCAATTTCTGTGTTTCATCGTTAATAAGAAGGTCCAAGGGATACAGTAAACCTGAAGTGAAGCATCGGAATCCATAACTAGTGTCACAGGAATGGTTCAAAACATAGACAGTAGGAAGAGTCAGTCTTCTTGTACTTAAGTCGGCATTGTGCCTTTTGTATTTAATTCCGATGCAATTTCTGTGTTTCATCGTCAATAAGAAGGTCCAAGACATACAGTAAACCTGAAGTGAAGCATCGGAATCTATAACTAGTGTCACAGGAATCGTTCAAAACATAGTCAGTAAGAAGAGTCAGTCTTCTTGTCCTTAAGTCGGCATTGTGCCTTTTGTATTTAATTCCGATGCAATTTCATCGTCAATAAGGAGGTCCAAGGGATACAGTAAACCTGGAGTGTAGCATCGGAATCTATAACTAGTGTCACAGGAGTGGTTCAAATCATTGACAGTTGGAAGAGTCGGTCTTCTTGTACTTAAGTCGGCATTGTGCCTTTTGTATTTAATTCCGATGCAATTTCTGTGTTTCATCGTCAATAAGAGGGTAAGAAGGATACAGTAGACCTGAAGTGAAGCATCGGAATCAAAAACTAGTGTCACAGGAATGGTTCAAAATATAGACAGTAGGATGAGTCAGTCTTCAGGTACATAAGTCGGCATTTTGCCTTTTGTATTTAATTCCGATGCAATTTCTGTGTTTCATCGTGAATAAGAAGGTCAAAGTGATACAGTTATCCTGAAGTGAAGCATCGGAAACTATGACTAGTGTCACAGGAATGGTTCAAAACATAGACAGTAAAACGAGTCAGTCTTCGTGTACTTAAGTCGGCATTTTCCCCTTTGTATTTAATTCCAATGCAATTTCTGTGTTTCATCGTCAATAAGAAGGTCCAAGGGATACAGTAAACCACAAGTGAAGCATCGGAATCTATAACTAGTGTCACAGGAATGGTTCAAAACATAGTCAGTAAGAAGAGTCGGTCTTCATGTACTTAAGTCGGCAATGTGCCTTTTGTATTTAATTCCGATTCAATTTCTGTGTTTCATCGTCAATAAGAAGGTCCAAGGGATACAGTAAACCTGAAGTGAAGCATCGGAATCTATAACTAGAGTCACAGGAATGGTTCAAACAAAGTCAGTAAGAAGAGTCAGTCTTCTTGTCCTTAAATCCGCATTGTGAATTTTGTATTTAATTCCGATGCAGTTTCTGTCTTTCATCGTCAATAAGAAGGTCCAAGGGATACAGTAAACCTGGAGTGTAGCATCGGAATCTATAACTAGTGTCACATGAATGGTTCAAAACATAGTCAGTAAGAAGAGTCGGTCTTCATGTACTTAAGTCGGCATTCAGCCTTTTGTATTTAATTCCGATGCGATTTCTGTGTTTCATCGTCAATAAGAAGTTCAGTGGGATACATTAAACTGAAGTGAAGCATCGGAATCTATAACTAGTGTCACAGGTAAGGTTCAAAACATAGTCAGTAGGAAGAGTCAGTCTTTTTGTACTTAAGTCGGCATTGTGCCTTTTGTGTTTAATTCCGATGCATTTTCTGTGTTTCATCGTCAATAAGAAGGTCCAAGGGATACAGTAAACTTGAAGTGAAGCATCGGAATCTATAACTAGTGTCACAGGAATGGTTCAAAAAATAGACAGTAGGAAGAGTCAGTCTTCTTGTACTTAAGTCGGCATTGTGCCTTTTGTATTTAATTCCGATGCAATTTCTGTGTTTCATCGTCAATAAGAGGGTCCAGGTGATACAGTAAACCTGAAGTGAAGCATCGGAATCTATGACTAGTTTCACAGGAATGGTTCAAAACATAGACAGTAAGAAGAGTCAGTCTTCGTGTACTTATGTCGGCATTTTGCCTTTTGTATTTAATTCCGATGGAATTTCTGTGTTTCATCGTCAATAAGAAGGTCCAAGGGATACAGTAAATCTGAAGTGAAGCATCAGAATCTACAACTAGTGCCACAGGAATGGTTCAAAACATAGTCAGTAAGAAGAGTCAGTATTCTTGTACTTAAGTCGGCATTGTGCCTTTTCTATTTAATTCCGTTCCAATTTCTGTATTTCATCGTCAATAAGAAGGTCCAAGGGATACAGTAAACCTGGAGTGAAGCATCGGAATCTATAACTAGTGTCACAGGAATGGGTCAATACATAGACAGTAAGAAGAGTCAGTCATCTTGTACTTAAGTCAGCATTGTGCCTTTTGTATTTAATTCCGATGCAATTTCTGTGTTTCATCATCAAAAAGAAGGTCCAAGGGATACAGTAAACCTGAAGTGAAGCATCGGAATCTATAACTAGTGTCACTGGAATGGTTCAAAACAAAGTCAGTAGGAAGAGTCAGTCTTCTTGTACTTAAGTTGGCATTGTGCCTTTTGTATTTAATTCCGATGCAATTTCTTTGTTTCATCGTCAATAAGAAGGTCAGAGGGATACAATAAACCTGTAGTGAAGCATCGGAATCTCTAACTAGTGTCACAGGAATGGTTCAAAACAAAGTCAGTAAGAAGAGTCAGTCTTCTTGTCCTTAAGTCGGCATTGTGCCTTTTGTATTTAATTCCGATGCAATTTCTGTGTTTCATCGTCAATAAGAAGGTTCAAGGGATACAGTAAACCTGGAGTGAAGCATCGGAATCTATAACTAGTGTCACTGGAATGGTTCAAAACATAGTCAGTAAGAAGAGTCAGTCTTCTTGTACTTAAGTTGGCATTGTGCCTTTTGTATTTAATTCCGATGCAATTTCTGTGTTTCATCAGCATTAAGGACAGACGGAAACAGTAAACCTGAAGTGAAGCATCGGAATCTATAACTAGTGTCACTGGAATGGTTCAAAACACAGACAGTAAGAAGAATCTGTCTTCTTGTACTTAAGTCGACATTGTACCTTTTCTATTTAATTCCGATGCAATTTCTGTTTTTCATCGCCAGTAAGAAGGTCAGAGGGATACAATAAACCTGAAGTGAAGAATCGGAATCTATAACTAGTGTCACAGGAATGGTTCAAAGCAAAGTCAGTAAGAAGAGTCAGTCTTCTTGTCCTTAATTCGGCATTGTGCCTTTTGTATTTAATTCCGATGCAGTTTCTGTGTTTTATCGTCAATAAGAAGGTCCAGGGTATACAGTAAACCTGGAGTGAAGCATCGGAATCTATAATTAGTGTCACTGGAATGGTTCAAAGCATAGTCAGTAAGAAGAGTCAGTCTTCTTGTACTTAAGTCGGCATTGTGCCTTTTGTATTTAATTCCGATGCAATTTCTGTGTTTCATCATCAATAAGAAGGTAAGAGGGATACAGTAAACCTGAAGTGAAGCATCGGAATCCAAAACTAGTGTCACAGGAATGGTTCAAAACATAGACATTAGAATGAGTCAGTCTTCGTGTACTTAAGTCGGCATTTTGCCTTTTCTATTTAATTCCGATGCAATTTCTGTGTTTCATCGTCAATAAGAAGGTCAGAGGGATACAATAAACCTGAAGTGAAGCATCGAAATCTATAACTAGTGTCACAGGAATGGTTCAAAGCAAAGTCAGTAAAAAGAGTCACTCTTCTTGTCCTTAAGTCGGCATTGTGCCTTTTGTATTTCATTCCGATGCAATTTCTGTGTTTCATCGTCAGTAAGAAGGTCCATGGGATACAGTAAACCTGGAGTGAGGCATCGGAATCTATAACTAGTGTCACAGGAAAGGTTCAAAGCATAGACAGTAAGAAGAGTCAGTCTTCTTGTACTTAAGTCGACATTGTGCCCTTTCTATTTAATTCCGATGCGATTTCTGTGTTTCATCGTCAATAAGAAGATCAGAGGGATACAATAAACCTGAAGTGAAGCATCGAAATCTTTAACTAGTGTCACAGGAATGGTTCAAAGCAAAGTCAGTAAGAAGAGTCAGTCTTCTTGTCCTTAAGTCGGCATTGTGCCTTTTGTATTTCATTCCGATGCAATTTGTGTTTCATCGTCAAAAAGAAGGTCCAAGGGATACAGTAAACCGAAAGTGAAGCATCGGAATCTATAACTAGTGTCACAGTAATGGTTAAAAACATAGACAGTAGAAAGAGTCAGTCTTCGTGTTCTTAAGTCGGCATTTTGCCTTTTGTATTTAATTCCGATGCAATTTCTGCGTTTCATCGTCAATAAGAAGGTAGAAGGGATACAGTAAACCTGAGGTGAAGCATCGGAATCTATAACTAGTGTCACAGGAATGGTTCAAAACATAGTCAGTAAGAAGAGTCGGTCTTCATGTACTTAAGTCAGCATTGTGCCTTTTGTATTTAATTCCGATGCAATTTCTGTGTTTCATCGTCAATAAGAAGGTCCAAGGGATACAGTAAACCTGAAGTGAAGCATCGGAATCCATAACTAGTGTCACGGGAATGGTTCAAAACAAAGTCAGTAAGAAGAGTCAGTCTTCTTGTCCTTAAGTCGGCATTGTGCCTTTTGTATTTAATTCCGATGCAATTTCTGTGTTTCATCGTCAATAAGAAGGTCCAAGGGATACAGTAAACCTGAAGTGAAGCATCGGAATCCATAACTAGTGTCACGGGAATGGTTCAAAACAAAGTCAGTAAGAAGAGTCAGTCTTCTTGTCCTTAAGTCGGCATTGTGCCTTTTGTATTTAATTCCGATGCAATTTCTCAGTTTCATCGTGAATAACAAGGTCCAAGGGATACAGTAAAACTGGAGTGAAGCATCGGAATCTATAACTAGTGTCAATGGAATGGTTCAAACCATAGACAGTAAGAAAAGTCGGTCTTCTTGTACTTAAGTCGGCATTGTGCCTTTTGTATTGCATTCAGATGCAATTTCAGTGTTTCATCGTCAATACGAAGGTCGGAGGGATACAGTAAACCTCAAGTGAAGCATCGGAATCTATAGCTAGTGTCACAGGAATGGTTCAAAACATAGTCAGTAAGAAGAGTCAGTCTTCTTGTCCTTAAGACGGCATTGTGAATTTTGTATTTAATTCATATGCAATTTCTGTGCTTCATCGTCAAAAAGAAGGTCCAAGGGATACAGTAAACCTGGAGTGAAGAATCGGAATCTAAAACTAGTGTCACAGGAATGGGTCAAACGTAGACAGTAACAAGAGTCAGTTTTCTTGTACTTAAGTCGGCATTGTGCCTTTTGTATTTAGTTCCGATGCAATTTCTGTGTTTCATCGTCAATAAGAAAGTCCAAGGGATACAGAAAACCTGGACTGTAGCATCGGAATCTATAACTAGTGTCACAGGAATGGTTCAAATCATAGTCAGTAAGAAGAGTCGGTCTGCATGTACTTCAGTCGGCATTGTGCCTTTTGTATTTAATTCCGATGCAATTTCTGTGTTTCATCGCCAATAAGAAGGTCTAAGGGATACAGTAAACCTGAAGTGAAGCATCGGAATCTTTAACTAGTGTCACATGAATGGTTCAAAGCAAAGTCAGTATGAAGAGTCAGTCTTCTTGTCGTTAAGTCGGCATTGTGCCTTTTGTATTTAATTCCGATGCAATTTCTGTGTTTCATCGTCAATAAGAAGGTCCAAGGGATACAGTAAACCTGGAGAGTAGCATCGGAATCTATACCTAGTGTCACAGGAATGGTTCAAAACATAGACAGTAAGCAGAGTCAGTCTTCGTGTACTTAAGTCGGCATTTTGCCTTTCGGATTTAATTCCGATGCAATTTCTGTGTTTTATCGTCAATAAGAAGGTCAGATGGATGCAGTAAACAAGAAGAGAAGCATCGAAACCTATAACTAGTGTCATAGGAATGGTTCAAAACATAGTCAGTAAGAAGAGGCAGTCTTCTTGTCCTTAAGTCGGCATTGTGCCTTTTGTATTTAATTCCGATGCAATTTCTGTGTTTCATCGTCAATAAGAAGGTACAAGGGATACAGTAAACCTGAAGTGAAGCATCGGAATCTATAACTAGTGTCACTGGAATGGTTCAAAACACAGACAGTAAGAAGAATCTGTCTTCTTGTACTTAAGTCGACATTGTACCTTTTCTATTTAATTCCGATGCAATTTCTGTTTTTCATCGCCAGTAAGAAGGTCAGAGGGATACAATAAACCTGAAGTGAAGAATCGGAATCTATAACTAGTGTCACAGGAATGGTTCAAAGCAAAGTCAGTAAGAAGAGTCAGTCTTCTTGTCCTTAATTCGGCATTGTGCCTTTTGTATTTAATTCCGATGCAGTTTCTGTGTTTTATCGTCAATAAGAAGGTCCAGGGTATACAGTAAACCTGGAGTGAAGCATCGGAATCTATAATTAGTGTCACTGGAATGGTTCAAAGCATAGTCAGTAAGAAGAGTCAGTCTTCTTGTACTTAAGTCGGCATTGTGCCTTTTGTATTTAATTCCGATGCAATTTCTGTGTTTCATCATCAATAAGAAGGTAAGAGGGATACAGTAAACCTGAAGTGAAGCATCGGAATCCAAAACTAGTGTCACAGGAATGGTTCAAAACATAGACATTAGAATGAGTCAGTCTTCGTGTACTTAAGTCGGCATTTTGCCTTTTCTATTTAATTCCGATGCAATTTCTGTGTTTCATCGTCAATAAGAAGGTCAGAGGGATACAATAAACCTGAAGTGAAGCATCGAAATCTATAACTAGTGTCACAGGAATGGTTCAAAGCAAAGTCAGTAAAAAGAGTCAGTCTTCTTGTCCTTAAGTCGGCATTGTGCCTTTTGTATTTAATTCCGATGCGATTTCTGTGTTTCATCGTCAATAAGAAGATCAGAGGGATACAATAAACCTGAAGTGAAGCATCGAAATCTTTAACTAGTGTCACAGGAATGGTTCAAAGCAAAGTCAGTAAGAAGAGTCAGTCTTCTTGTCCTTAAGTCGGCATTGTGCCTTTTGTATTTCATTCCGATGCAATTTGTGTTTCATCGTCAAAAAGAAGGTCCAAGGGATACAGTAAACCGAAAGTGATGCATCGGAATCTATAACTAGTGTCACAGTAATGGTTAAAAACATAGACAGTAGAAAGAGTCAGTCTTCGTGTTCTTAAGTCGGCATTTTGCCTTTTGTATTTAATTCCGATGCAATTTCTGCGTTTCATCGTCAATAAGAAGGTAGAAGGGATACAGTAAACCTGAGGTGAAGCATCGGGATCTATAACTAGTGTCACAGGAATGGTTCAAAACATAGTCAGTAAGAAGAGTCGGTCTTCATGTACTTAAGTCAGCATTGTGCCTTTTGTATTTAATTCCGATGCAATTTCTGTGTTTCATCGTCAATAAGAAGGTCCAAGGGATACAGTAAACCTGAAGTGAAGCATCGGAATCCATAACTAGTGTCACGGGAATGGTTCAAAACAAAGTCAGTAAGAAGAGTCAGTCTTCTTGTCCTTAAGTCGGCATTGTGCCTTTTGTATTTAATTCCGATGCAATTTCTGTGTTTCATCGTCAATAAGAAGGTCCAAGGGATACAGTAAACCTGAAGTGAAGCATCGGAATCCATAACTAGTGTCACGGGAATGGTTCAAAACAAAGTCAGTAAGAAGAGTCAGTCTTCTTGTCCTTAAGTCGGCATTGTGCCTTTTGTATTTAATTCCGATGCAATTTCTCAGTTTCATCGTGAATAACAAGGTCCAAGGGATACAGTAAAACTGGAGTGAAGCATCGGAATCTATAACTAGTGTCAATGGAATGGTTCAAACCATAGACGGTAAGAAAAGTCGGTCTTCTTGTACTTAAGTCGGCATTGTGCCTTTTGTATTGCATTCAGATGCAATTTCAGTGTTTCATCGTCAATACGAAGGTCGGAGGGATACAGTAAACCTCAAGTGAAGCATCGGAATCTATAGCTAGTGTCACAGGAATGGTTCAAAACATAGTCAGTAAGAAGAGTCAGTCTTCTTGTCCTTAAGACGGCATTGTGAATTTTGTATTTAATTCCTATGCAATTTCTGTGCTTCATCGTCAAAAAGAAGGTCCAAGGGATACAGTAAACCTGGAGTGAAGCATCGGAATCTAAAACTAGTGTCACAGGAATGGGTCAAACGTAGACAGTAACAAGAGTCAGTTTTCTTGTACGTAAGTCGGCATTGTGCCATTTGTATTTAGTTCCGATGCAATTTCTGTGTTTCATCGTCAATAAGAAAGTCCAAGGGATACAGAAAACCTGGACTGTAGCATCGGAATCTATAACTAGTGTCACAGGAATGGTTCAAATCATAGTCAGTAAGAAGAGTCGGTCTGCATGTACTTCAGTCGGCATTGTGCCTTTTGTATTTAATTCCGATGCAATTTCTGTGTTTCATCGCCAATAAGAAGGTCTAAGGGATACAGTAAACCTGAAGTGAAGCATCGGAATCTTTAACTAGTGTCACATGAATGGTTCAAAGCAAAGTCAGTAAGAAGAGTCAGTCTTCTTGTCGTTAAGGCGGCATTGTGCCTTTTGTATTTAATTCCGATGCAATTTCTGTGTTTCATCGTCAATAAGAAGGTCCAAGGGATACAGTAAACCTGGAGAGTAGCATCGGAATCTATACCTAGTGTCACAGGAATGGTTCAAAACATAGACAGTAAGCAGAGTCAGTCTTCGTGTACTTAAGTCGGCATTTTGCCTTTCGGATTTAATTCCGATGCAATTTCTGTGTTTTATCGTCAATAAGAAGGTCAGATGGATGCAGTAAACAAGAAGAGAAGCATCGAAACCTATAACTAGTGTCATAGGAATGGTTCAAAACATAGTCAGTAAGAAGAGTCAGTCTTCTTGTCCTTAAGTCGGCATTGTGCCTTTTGTATTTAATTCCGATGCAATTTCTGTGTTTCATAGTCAAAAAGAAGGTCTAAGGGATACAGTAAACCTGAAGTGACGCATCGGAATTTATAACTAGTGTCACAGGAATATTTCAAATCATAGACAGTAAGCAGAGTCAGTCTACGTGTACTTAAGTCGGCATTTTGCCTTTTGGATTTAATTCCGATGCAATTTCTGTGTTTCATCGTCAATAAGAAGGTCCAAGTGATACAGTAAACATGAAGTGAAGCATCCGAATCTATGACTAGTGTCACAGGAATGGTTCAAAATATAGACAGTAACAAAAGTCAGTCGTCTTGTACTTGAGTCGATATTGTGCCTTTTCTATTTAATTCCGATGCAATTTCTGTGTTTCATCGTCAATAAGATGGTCAGAGGGATACAATAAACCTGAAGTGAAGCATCGGAATCTATAACTAGTATCTCAGGAAAGGTTCAAAGCAAAGTCAGTAAGAAGAGTCAGTCTTCTTGTCCTTAAGTCAGCATTGTGCCTTTTGTATTTAATTCCGATGCAATTTCTGTGTTTCATCGTCAATAAGAAGGTCCAAGGGATACAGTAACCTCAAGTGAAGCATCGGAATCTATAACTAGTGTCACAGGAATGGGCCAAAACATAGTCAGTAAGAAGAGTCGGTCTTCATGTACTTAAGTCGGCATTGTGCCTTTTGTATTTAATTCCGATGCAATTTCTGTGTTTCATCGTCAATAAGAAGGTCCATGGGATACAGTAAACCTGAAGTGAAGCATCGGAATCTATAACTAGTGTCACAGGAATGGTTCAAAACAAAGTCAGTAAGAAGAGTCTGTCTTCTTGTCCTTAAGTCGGCATTGTGCCTTTTGTATTTAATTCCGATGCAATTTCTGTGTATCATCTTCAATAAGAAGGTCCAAGGGATACAGTATACCTGGAGTGTAGCATCGGAATCTATAACTAGTGTCACAGGAATTGTTCAAAACATAGACAGTAAGAAGAGTCAGTCTTCGTGTACTTAAGTCGCCATTTTGCCTTTTGGATTTAATTCCAAAGCAATTTCTGTGTTTCATCGTCAATAAGAAGGTCCAAGGGATACAGTAAACCCGAAGTGAAGCATCGGACTCTATAACTAGTGTCACAGGAATGGTTCAAAGCATAGCCAGTAAGAAGAGTCGGTCTTCTTGTACTTAAGTCGGCATTGTGCCTTTTCTATTTAATTCCGATGCAATTTCTGTGTTTCATCGTCAATAACAAGGTCCAAGGGATACAGTAAACCTGGAGTGAAGCATTGGAATCTATAACTAGTGTCAATGGAATGGTTCATAACATAGACAGTAAGAAGAGTCTGTCTTCTTGTACTTAAGTCGGCATTGTGCCTTTTGTATTTAATTCCGATGCAATTTCTGTGGTTCGTCGTCAAAAAGAAGGTCAGAGGGATACAGTAAACATGAAGGGAAGCATCGGAAACAATAGCTAGTGTCACAGGAATAATTCGAAACATAGTCAGTAAGAAGAGTCAGTCTTCTTGTCCTTAAGTCGGCATTGTGCCTTTTGTATTTAATTCCGATGCAATTTCTATGTTTCTACGTCAATAAGAAGGTCCAAGGGATACAGTAAAACTGAAGTGAAGCATCGGAATCTATAACTAGTGTCACAGGAACGGTTCAAAGTATAGTCAGTAAGAAAAGTCAGTCGTCTTGTACTTAAGTCGGCGTTGTGCCATTTCTATTTAATTCCGATGGAATTTCTGTGTTTCATCGCCAATAAGAAGGTCAGAGGGATACAGTACATCTGAAGTGAAGCATCCGAATCTATAACTAGTGTCACAGGAATGGTTCAAAACATAGTCACTAAAAAGAGTCAGTGTTCTTGTACTTAAGTCGGCATATTGCCTTTTGTATTTAATTCCGGTGCAATTTCTGTGTTTCATCGTGAATAACAAGGTCCAAGGGATACAGTAAACCTGGAGTGAAGCATCGGAATCTATAACTAGTGTCAATGGAATGGTTCAAAACATAGACAGTGAGAAAAGTCGGTCTTCTTGTACTTAAGTCGGCATTGTGCCTTTTGTATTGCATTCCGATGCAATTTCAGTGTTTCATCGTCAATACGAAGGTCAGAGGAATACAGTAAACCTCAAGTGAAACATCGGAATCTGTAGCTAGTGGCACAGGAATGGTTCAAAACATAGTCAGTAAGAAGAGTCAGTCTTCTTGTCCTTAAGACGGCATTGTGCATTTTGTATTTAATTCCTATGCAATTTCTGTGATTCATCGTCAAAAAGAAGGTCCAAGGGATACAGTAAACCTGGAGTGAAGCATCGGAATCTAAAACTAGTGTCACAGGAATGGGTCAAACATAGACAGTAAGAAGAGTCAGTCTTCTTGTACTTAAGTCGGCATTGTGCCTTTTGTATTTAATTCCGATGCAATTTCTGTGTTTCATCGTCAATAAGAAGGTCCAAGGGACACAGTAAACCTGGAGGGTAGCATCGGAATCTATAACTAGTGTCACAGGAATGGTTCAAAACATAGTCAGTAAGAAGAGTCGGTCTGCATGCACTTCTGTCGGCATTGTGCCTTTTGTATTTAATTCCGATGCAATTTCTGTGTTTCATCGTCAATAAGAAGGTCTAAGGGATACGGAAAACCTGAAGTGAAGCATCGGAATCTATAACTAGTGTCACATGAATGGTTCAAAGCAAAGTCAGTAAGAAGAGTCAGTCTTCTTGTCGTTAAGTCGGCATTGTGCCTTTTGTATTTATTTCCGATGCAATTTCTGTGCTTTATCGTCAATAAGAAGGTCCAAGGGATACATATAAACCTGGAGTGTAGCATCGGAATCTATAACTAGTGTCACAGGAATGGTTCAAAACATAGACAGTAAGCAGAGTCAGTCTTCGTGTACTTAAGTCGGCATTTTGCCTTTCGGATTTAATTCCGATGCAATTTTTTTGTTTTAACGTCAATAAGAAGGTCAGATGGATGCAATAAACAAGAAGTGAAGCATCGAAATCTATAACTAGTGTCACAGGAATGGTTCAAAACAAAGTCAGTAAGAAGAGTCAGTCTTCTTGTCCTTAAGTCGGCATTGTGCCTTTTGTATTTAATTCCGATGCAATTTCTGTGATCCATCGTCAATACGAAGGTCTAAGTGGTACAGTAAACATGAAGTGAAGCCTCGGAATCTATGACTAGTGTCCCAGGAATGGTTCAAACATAGACAGTTAGATGAGTCAGTCTTCGTGTACTTAAGTCAGCATTTTGCCTTTTGTATTTAATTCCGATGCAATATCTGTGTTTCATCGTCAATAAGAAGGTCCAAGGGATACAGTAAACCTGAGGTGAAGCATCGGAATCTATAACTAGTGTCACAGGAATGGTTCAAAACATAGTCAGTAAGAAGAGTCAGTCTTCTTGTACATACGTCGGCATTGTGCATTTTCTATTTAATTCCGATGCAGTTTCTGTGTTTCATCGTCAATAACAAGATATGAGGGATACAGTAAACCAGGAGTGAAGCATCGGAATCTATAACTAGTGTCAATGGAATGGTTCAAACATAGACAGTAAGAAGAGTCAGTCTTCTTGTACTTAAGTCGGCATTGTGCCTTTTGTATTTAATTCGGATGCAATTTCTGTGTTTCATCGTCAATAAGAAGGCCCAAGGGATACAGTAAACCTCAAGTAAAGCATCGGAATCTAAAACTAGTGTCACAGGAATGGTTCAAAGCATAGACAGTAAGAAGAGTCAGTTCTCTTATTCTTTAGTGGGCATTGTGCCTTTGGTTTTATTCCGATGCAATTTCTGTGTTTCATCGTCAATAAGAAGGTCCAAGGGATACAGTAAACCTGAAGTGAAGCATCGGAGTCTATAACTAGTGTCACAGGAATGGTTCAAAGTATAGACACTAACAAAAGTAAGTCGTCTTGTACTTAAGTCGGCATTGTGCCTTTTCTATTTATTTCCGATGCAATTTCTGTGTTTCATCGTCAATACGAAGGTCAGAGGAATACAGTAAACCTCAAGTGAAACATCGGAATCTGTAGCTAGTGGCACAGGAATGGTTCAAAACATAGTCAGTAAGAAGAGTCAGTCTTCTTGTCCTTAAGACGGCATTGTGCATTTTGTATTTAATTCCTATGCAATTTCTGTGATTCATCGTCAAAAAGAAGGTCCAAGGGATACAGTAAACCTGGAGTGAAGCATCGGAATCTAAAACTAGTGTCACAGGAATGGGTCAAACATAGACAGTAAGAAGAGTCAGTCTTCTTGTACTTAAGTCGGCATTGTGCCTTTTGTATTTAATTCCGATGCAATTTCTGTGTTTCATCGTCAATAAGAAGGTCCAAGGGACACAGTAAACCTGGAGGGTAGCATCGGAATCTATAACTAGTGTCACAGGAATGGTTCAAAACATAGTCAGTAAGAAGAGTCGGTCTGCATGCACTTCTGTCGGCATTGTGCCTTTTGTATTTAATTCCGATGCAATTTCTGTGTTTCATCGTCAATAAGAAGGTCTAAGGGATACGGAAAACCTGAACTGATGCATCGGAATCTATAACTAGTGTCACATGAATGGTTCAAAGCAAAGTCAGTAAGAAGAGTCAGTCTTCTTGTCGTTAAGTCGGCATTGTGCCTTTTGTATTTATTTCCGATGCAATTTCTGTGCTTTATCGTCAATAAGAAGGTCCAAGGGATACATATAAACCTGGAGTGTAGCATCGGAATCTATAACTAGTGTCACAGGAATGGTTCAAAACATAGACAGTAAGCAGAGTCAGTCTTCGTGTACTTAAGTCGGCATTTTGCCTTTCGGATTTAATTCCGATGCAATTTTTTTGTTTTAACGTCAATAAGAAGGTCAGATGGATGCAATAAACAAGAAGTGAAGCATCGAAATCTATAACTAGTGTCACAGGAATGGTTCAAAACAAAGTCAGTAAGAAGAGTCAGTCTTCTTGTCCTTAAGTCGGCATTGTGCCTTTTGTATTTAATTCCGATGCAATTTCTGTGATCCATCGTCAATACGAAGGTCTAAGTGGTACAGTAAACATGAAGTGAAGCCTCGGAATCTATGACTAGTGTCCCAGGAATGGTTCAAACATAGACAGTTAGATGAGTCAGTCTTCGTGTACTTAAGTCAGCATTTTGCCTTTTGTATTTAATTCCGATGCAATATCTGTGTTTCATCGTCAATAAGAAGGTCCAAGGGATACAGTAAACCTGAGGTGAAGCATCGGAATCTATAACTAGTGTCACAGGAATGGTTCAAAACATAGTCAGTAAGAAGAGTCAGTCTTCTTGTACATAAGTCGGCATTGTGCATTTTCTATTTAATTCCGATGCAGTTTCTGTGTTTCATCGTCAATAAGAAGGTCAGAGGGATACAGTAAACCTGAAGTGAAGCATCGGAATCAATCGCTAGTGTCACATTAATGGTTCAAAACATAGTCAGTAAGAAGAGTCAGTCTTCTTGTCCTTAAGTCGGCATTGTGCCTTTTGTGTTTAATTCCGATGCAATTTCTGTGTTTCATCGTCAATAAGAAGGTCCAAGGGATACAGTAAACCTGAAGTGAAGCATCGGAGTCTATAACTAGTGTCACAGGAATGGTTCAAAGTATAGACAGTAACAAAAGTAAGTCGTCTTGTACTTAAGTCGGCATTGTGCCTTTTCTATTTATTTCCGATGCAATTTCTGTGTTTCATCGTCAATAAGAAGGTCAGAGGGATACAGTAAACCTGAAGTGAAGCATCGGAATCAATCGCTAGTGTCACATTAATGGTTCAAAACATAGTCAGTAAGAAGAGTCAGTCTTCTTGTCCTTAAGTCGGCATTGTGCCTTTTGTGTTTAATTCCGATGCAATTTCTGTGTTTCATCGTCAATAAGAAGGTCCAAGGGATACAGTAAACCTGGAGTGAAGCATCGGAATCTATAACTAGTGTCACAGGAATGGGTCAAAATATAGACAGTAAGAAGAGTCAGTTTTCTTGTACTTAAGTCGGCAATGTGCCTGTTGTATTGAATTCCGATGCAATTTCTGTGTTTCATCGTCAATAAGAAGGTCCAAGGGATACAGTAAACCTCAAGTGATGCATCGGAATCTATAACTAGTGTCGCAGGAATGGTTCAAAACATAGTCGGTAAAAAGAGTCAGTGTTCTTGTACTTAAGTTGGCATTGTGCCTTTTTTATTTAATTCCGATGCAATTTCTGTGTTTCATTGTCAATAAGAACGTCAGAGTGATACAGTAAACCTGAAGTGAGCATCGGAATCTATAGCTAGTGTCGCAGGAATGGTTCAAAACATAGTCAGTAAGAAGAGTCAGCCGTTTTGTACTTAAGTCGACATTGTGCCTTTTGTGTTTAATTGCGATGTAATTTCTGTGTTTCATCGTCAATAAGAAGGTCCAAGGGGTATTGTAAACCTGGAGTGAAGCATCGGAATCTATAAGTAGTGTCTCAGGAATGGTTCACAACATAGTCAGTAGGAAGAGTCGGTCTTCATGTTCTTAAGTCGGTATTGTGCCTTTGGTATTTAATTCCCATGCAATTTCTGTGTTTCATCGTCAATAGGAAGGTCCAAGGGATACAGTAAAAATGAAGTGAAGCATCCGAAACTATAACTAGTGTCACAGGAATGGTTCAAAACATAGTCCAGTAAAAAGAGTCAGTGTTCTTGTACTTAAGTCGGCATTGTGCCTTTTGTATTTAATTCCGGTGCAATTTCTGTGTTTCATCGTCAATAAGAAGGTCAGAGGGATACAGTATACCTAAAGTGAGCATCGGAATCTATAACCAGCGTCACAGGAATGGTTCAAAATACAGTCAGTAAAAAGAGTCAGTGTTCTTGTACTTAAGTCGGCATTGTGCCTTTTCTATTTAATTCCGAAGCAATTTTCTGTGTTTCATCGTCATTAAGATGGTCATAGGGATACAGTAAACCTGAAGTGAGCATCGGAATCTATAACTAGTGTCACAGGAATGGTTCAAAACATAGTCGGTAAGAAGAGTCAGTCTTTTTGTACTTAAGTCGACATTGTGCCTTTTGTGTTTAATTCCGATGCAATTTCTGTGTTCCATCGACAATAGGATTGTCCAAGGGATACAGTAAAACTGGAGTGAAGCATCGGAATCTTTAACTAGTGTCACAGGAATGGTTCAAAACAAAGTCAGTAAGAAGAGTCAGTCTTCTTGTCCTTAAGTCTGCATTGTGCCTTTTGTATTAATTCCGATGCAATCTCTGTGTTTCATCGTCAATAAGAAGGTCCAAGGGATACAGTAAACCTGGAGTGAAGCATCGGAATCTATAACTAGTGTCACAGGAATTGTTCAATACCATACTCAGTAGGAAAAGTCGGTCTTCATGTACTTAAGTCGGCTTTGTGCCTTTTGTATTTAATTCCGATGCCATTTCTGTGTTTCATCGTCAATAAGAAGGTCCAAGGGATACAGTAAACCTGGAGTGATGCATCGGAATCTATAACTAGTGTCACAGGAATTGTTGTAACCATACTCAGTAGGAAAAGTCGGTCTTCATGTACTTAAGTCGGCTTTGTGCCTTTTGTATTTAATTCCGATACAATTTCTGTGTTTCATCGTCAATAAGAAGGTCAATGGGATACAGTAAACCTGAAGTGAAGCATCGGAATCTATAACTAGTGTCACAGGAAATGGTTCAAAACATAGACAGTAGGAAGAGTCAGTCTTCTTGTACTTAAGTCGGCATTGTGCATTTTGTATTTAATGCCGATGCAGTTTCTGTGTTTCATCGTCAATAACAAGGTATGAGGGATACAGTAAACCTGGAGTGAAGCATCGGAATCTATAACTAGTGTCAATGGAATGGTTCAAAACATAGACAGTAAGAAGAGTCAGTCTTCTTGTACTTAAGTCGGCATTGTGCCTTTTGTACTTAATTCCGATGCAATTTCTGTGTTTCATCGTCATAAGAAGGCCCAAG